>NW_006921728.1:6277748-6307871 GCF_000298275.1 Orycteropus afer afer | reverse complement strand
ACACACATATACATATATATACACATATACACACACATACATATTTGCAGTCCTTTTTGCTTTTCATGGATATCCTACTAAAACCAAACAAAAACCAAACTCACAGCTCATGAGTCAGATCTGACTCATGGCAACCCCTTCTTGGGTTTCCGAGGCAGTATCTCTATGGAAGTAGATTGCCCAATCTTCCTTCCAAGGAGTAGCTGGTGGATTTGAACTGCCAGCTGTCTGGTTAGCAGTCAAATGCCTCAGGCACTATGCCTAAGGGAGCCACCAGACCTTCCTTACAGTGTTTTAAAGTCACTTGGAACAGCTCCTTTCTGTGTCGTTCTGTCACCAACTTGAAATAGAGACTGGAGACTTAATTAGGTAAATACAGATTTTGAAAGAAGCTCTGGTAGCATAGTGGCTAAAGCACTTGACTGCTAACAGAAGGCTGGCGGTTCAAACCCACCAGCCCCTCCTCAGAAGGAAGGTTGGGCAATCCTACTTTCATAGTGATACTGCCTCGGAAACCCAAGGAGCGGTCGGATGAGTCAGGGCCGACTCGACGGCACATAACAACAACAACAACACAGATTTTGAAAGAAGTCAAATCTTACAATGGAGACAACAGGTGGGCTGAGGAACTAGAATACCTTAGGGTGAGGAATATCATGAGCGTGGCCTTCTGGTGGCACAGTAAGAGTCAAGCCCAGCAGCAGTCAGGGCCCTGAGTTAGAAGGACATAATGGATGGAGAAGTTTTGTTTTGTTTTGCTAAGTAATAGGGAGATAAAGATAGAATACACTGGAATAGGAACTCTGGGACAATGTTGTTTTGTTTTGTGTTTTAATTTTTATTGTGATTTGGGTGAAAAGCTTACAGAGCAAATTCACTTTCCATACAGCAGCTCACGTGCACTTTACCTCATGACATTGACTGCAATTTCCTACAATGCAACAGTTCCCCTCTCACTTCTTCCCCATAGTTACCTCTTCCCTGTGTCCTTCCCTCCCATGCATTCCTGTCCCCTGAGCTGTCTTCCTGTGCATAAACAGCCCTTTTATTCTCCCACGATTGATCTCTCCAAGGAGTATATCTACCTAATGTAAATGTTCAGTTCATATGCTTGTCTTTTGTTTGGCTAGAAGCCATGAGAATGGGTTTAATTCCAGACCTCAAGGGCAGGCAGCTAGGGGCCATAGTCTCAGTGGTTCCACCAGGTTCTATCAGACTAGCAAACCTGGTCGCCTGCCCCCATCCCTTTTTTTTAATGATTTTTTTTTTTCCTTTTTAATTGTGATTTGGGTGAAAGCTTATAGAACAAATTCACTTTCCATACATCAGTTCACATACACTTTGTCTCATGACATTGACTGCAATTTACCCCAATGCAACAGTTCCTCTCCCACTTCCTTCCTAGAGTTACCTCTTCCCTGTGTCCATCCCCCTGAGCTATGTCACTATGCATACACAGCCCTTCTATTCTCCCAAGATTGTTCTCTCCAAGGAGTGTATCTGTTGTTGTTGTTGTTTGCCGTCGAGTCGGCCCTGACTCATAGAGACCCCTCCTTGGGTTTCCGAGGCAGTATCACTACGGAAGTAGGATTGCCCAACCTTCCTTCCGAGGAGTGGCTGGTGGGTTTGAACCGCCAGCCTTCTGGTTAGCAGTCAAGTGCCTTAGCCACTATGCTACCAGGAGTGTATCTAGCTAGTATAAATTTTCACTTCCTATGCCTATCTTTTGCTTGGCTGGAAGCCACAGATGTGGGTTCAATTCCAGACCTGAAGGGCAGCTAGGGGCCATAGTCTAGTGGTTCCACCAGGCTCTATCAGACCAGCAAACCTGGTCCCTTTTTCTTTTTTTCTCCAAATGATTTTGAGTTTTGTTCCACATTGTTCTCCCACTCTATCCAGGATCTCTTATATAGATCCCCCTCCGAGTAGTTAACAGTGGTAGCTGGATACCATCTAGTTCTTCTGGTCTCATAGTTGTATAGGCTGAGGATCACATGGTATACCAGTCACTTGGACTAAATTTTTCCATGAATCTTTGGTTTTCTTCATTCTTCTTTGTTCTGGATGAGAAGAGACCCATCCTTGCATCTAGATGGTCACTTGCAAGCTTTTAAGATCCCAATCGCTACTCACCAAAGTAGGATATGGAACAATGTTTTTGTGTAGTATGTTAGCCAACTGAACTTGATGTCCCCTGTGACCATGGTCAGACAATGTTTTAGTAAGCACTGCATTTACTATATTAGAGACAGGAAAGACTGAAGACAATGACATCTGCTAGAAGACTATTCAATTCATCCAGACCATTTATTCATTCTTTACTGGTACCAGACACTGTGCTGGGCATGAAAGATCCAGTGATGAAAATCCAGAGAGCTCACAAACTATGGAACTTGGACAAGTACCCTGCAGTAACGACATGTGGAGGACCCTGACTGGGATAAGGTGGTCATTTAGGGAGAAGATTCCTGGCAGGAAGAGGAAATTCCAAGATGAAAACTGAGAGACATGGAAAGTGGATGTGCAGTAGTAAAGCTTTCTGGAGAAGAAGTAATATGTCCAAAGCCAACAGTACTGAAGATAGCAGATATGACTTCTCTCGGAACACGACTGCAGGTAGAACTTAACATGTCTCCAAGGACAGAAAGTGAGCAGCAGAGGCCAAATCAAAGAAGGGCTTTAATGCTATAATGAGAAATTCAGATGTAACCCAGAAGGCAACATGGTATCAGCAAGAGAATGACCTCCTCAAATTTCTCTCGGGGGAAAGTGAAGAATGGACTAAGATGGGGAAGACTAAACATAGGCAGTGCCCATGAACAGTTGTTGCAATTTTCTAGGTGAGAGAAGAAATGGCCTGCACTGAAGAAGAACTCTAAACCCCAAGGCATTTCTGACATGTCCAGCAGAAGGGGTCAATGACAGTCAGATTCAAATCTGGAGCTGTCAGAAGAGAAGAGGACTCATTTCCAGAAATGGGGGCACTGAGAAGGGAATCTGCTCTGGGAAGGTGTGACCAAGAAAGCTTAAGGACTAATGGGATGAAAACATGTAGATGGGATAGTTTTTCATCCATCTTTTTGCCCACTGCCCCTCAGATAGACAGATACCCATGAAGGGGACTGTTACTCTTAACTAAAAATACCACGAACAAAGAAAATCTTTTAAGGATGTGGATAATGACAGGAACTAAGGAGAAAGGAAATATAGTGTAGAGTCCAAAATCACAACAGTAAAGAATAGTGACCCAAGACAGACACAAACTTAATACAAATGTCATCTTCTCCATGAATCCACCTCCTGAGTCTGTCCAAGCATGGCCTCTTCCTCCTCCCCTAGATCTTTTTCTCTCTCCTCTGTGGTATAACACGTGTGATAGTCTTGGAGGTAGGCTGCAAACTTGGTCCTAACCCTTTCATTAAGCTCCTTTACTTTCTCAGTGTAGGGATGGAAAGAAAGCTTAGGAGAGATGGATAAGACAGAGACCCAAAAGAGAGACTTTCATGTGTGCATAAGGGCACATGTCTACAGTAGTATGGTTTATGATAGCAAAACACTGGAAATTGCCCAAATCGTCTGCCAATAGGTGAATGTGAATAAAATAACTTGTTATTTATTCATACAATGGAATGCTTGATCAGAGCTACACTGGTCAAGGCTACATCTATTCCACTGTCATTAAGTAAGCTGCAGTATGATACATGCAATGTAAATATAGATAAAGTTAACACAAAACAATATCGCATATTGTCAGTAAATATTTACCATTAGTACAGAAACATGCATGTGCATAGTAAACGCCAAATTCAGCATTCAGCATTCAGCACAGGTGGGTCGGGGAGAGGGGGGTGGGGATTGCAGAAAACAACACAGGACTTCAATTTTGTCTATAAAAAAGTTTGTATCTATAAAAAGTTTTTTCTTTTTAAGGAATCTGAAATAAATATGGAGGATGTTATGATTTTATAAAGTTATCTGTATTTTTATTATGTTTGAAATATTTGATACAGTTAAAATACTCAACTGATTACAGAGGTCTAAAGACGCTTCTCTTTGTGATGAGTAAAAGCTATAATAAATTTGTACCTCATTTCGTAAGTAACGTAAAAGCAAGGTCCTAAGGGTACTCTTTCTTTCTTTTTACCTGAAATATCTGCTTCAGAGAGAAAAGGGCCCTTCTTAAATCTCTTCCACTGGAGTTGTATAGTTTTTCTGAAAAAAAAAAAAAAGAATACAACATATAAAATTAATTAAGCAGAATCACTGAATTGTACAAACACAGAGACCACATGAACTGCTGCAGAACTTAAACAGTAAAGGTGACTAAAACATATCCCTTTGCCTTGGATACAGACCTCACCTGCAACAGTTATAAAACCGTTTCTCATGCATACCTGGGTTGTTAATAGGTAGGAAGAAGAGGAGATGAGTGAATTGTGGAGAAAGATCCCCATATTTGCATCCTGAGCCCCCCTTGCCTCTGTGCAGATTTCTATTTCCACACGTTTATAGACGATTTCTACTTGATGACCAACTAAACTTGGAAAATTAACATTGGCAAACAAAGCTCATTCTTCCCCTCACTTAGGGCTCCTTTCCTGTCTCACACACTCTCGGCCATCATGCTTTCTGTGTCTAGGCTCAGAAAAGCCTGTGGTACTCCCATTTTTCTGGGGTCTGAGGGCTGTCTCATGTACTGCTGTAGGCCTGGGGCTTCCCTAGGTAGCATGGGAGACCCAAGGGCAGCAAAATGGCTCTAAGGACTGACAGGCTCCCTTAGCAATGACCCCGGAGGCAGGAACACATCTTTAGGTCTGCCTGTGGTCTTGGTTCAAGGTCAGGTCCCTGGGCAAGGTAGACGTGCGAAGTCCTGCCTTGGTATCCTTTGGCATGAGATTCAGGCCAACTTCTATAACACCACTGCTCACTCAGTCACATTTCACAACACATACACACTGCAGCAACAACAACTATTTGGCCTAGACTTCGTGAAAAAGGAGCTGAGCTTAACACAGGACTTGCCCTCCAGAGGTCCCCATACAGCAGGAGAGGCCAGTGAGTATACAGCAATTACTAGTTAGCCAGTGGGATGGCATGGCAAGGTATAGAAAACACACAGAAGGGGAAAGTCCAGCTCTTCTGGTATATGCAGGGCTCCTGGGAGCCTCAATTCTGCTACCTTCCCAGAACCTATGCTTGGCCCTGATTCACATGGCTCAGGGGCCTAGAGGTGGGTTCCTGACATGGGATGTCAGTTCTCTCCAATATAAATCATTCAACACATATTTATTGATTACCTACTGGGCACTGTCCTAGGCACAAGGACTCAAAAAAAAAAAAAAAAAAATCACTGCTGTCAAGTTGATTTGACTCATAGAGACCCCCTCCTTGGGTTTCCAAGGGGCTATGTCTATGGAAATAGATTGCCTCCTTCCAAGGAGTGGCTAGTGTGTTCGAACTGCCAGCCTTCTGGTTAGCAATCAAGTGCCTTAGACACTACACCACCAGAGGTCCCAGGACTACAGTAGTTAACAGTGGAATTAGTAAGCATGCAGACTAAGTATTCAGACTGCCTGCATTCTAAACCAGCTGTGTGACCTCTCTAAGCAAAATGGGAACATATCCTGAAAATGGAAACAGATACTGAAAGAGGAGACCAATAGTAGATTTAGAGAAAAAAAATCTATTAAACGAAACACTGATATGATGGAATGCAATGTAAAATTTATATAAAATGCTTAGAGTTCAAAGCATGGTCACGCTGGCAGCTGACCACTTGGGCTTCAATTACAGCCTATAGGGTGGGGCAGGAGCCATGCCCCACTCTTGTGTCAGTAGCATGGACTTGAGTGGAAGGGCTTGGATCACACAGATCTAGAAGAATATCACTACTGTGTCACACCTGGAGAAAAGCCCATGTGCCTCAGTGAACACTTCTTGCCACCTCCACAGCTAACATCTCAGAATCCTCCAATCCTCCAAAACGGACTTGATTTTCCCAGTATTACTTCTATCACCTAACAACAACATTTGTAAAAAATAAGAATAAAGCTGCAGATGAAAGTATGGGGTTCTGTAGACTCTGAAGATGAGGATCAGATTTACCTAACCAGAAAGAACATTGGTAGATGAAACAGTCAATTCCAGATATCTCCTTATAAGGTAATAAGGCTTTTGTTAGAATTGTCTACTTCAGTACTACTGGACAATAAGCAGAATTATGTCTTAACTAGACTCACAATACCATGGTGACAGTCCCCTTTACAGTGGTAATCTTTCATGGTTTCTGACTTATCTAATGAAGATTATGGTTAGTTGGGTTCTGGTTGTTAAGATTTTACTACTTAAAGTTATAGTAAAAATAATCGGTTTTCTAAATCAAATCCACATTTTGAAAGGAAAATATTTTACCTAAGAGTGATTCCTGCGAGGTGTGGGACCCTCTGCAGTAAACAATTTGGCCCTTGGTCCTGCTTCCTATGACCCAGACCACACCTGAGGCCAAAGAGTGGAAGCCAACTAGACTGAGAGGGACCACCTGGGAGCCTGATGCTGGCTAAGCCTCTGGAGGCATGATGTAATCTATCATGGCCATGTAATGAAGCCAATAAAGGCTTTGGAAGATGGAGGCTCACTGGAACTTCCTAGGTAATAATTTCCAAATATTCTTAATTTCTACTTTAATTCTTTCCTGGTTAGACAGCATATTTTGTATGACATCAATTCTTTTAAATGTATTAAGATTTGTTTTATGGCCCAGAATATTGTCTATCTTAGTGAGTATCTCTTATATGCTTGAAAAGAAAGTATATTCTGCTGTTAATGGGTAAACTTTTCTAAAAATAGCTATTAGATCAAGTCAGGTGACAGTGGGTTTCTTGTGCATTTTATGTTCTCACTGATTTTACGTTTACTTGTTCTATCAATTACTAATCCAGGAGTGTTAAAGTCCCCAACTCTAAGAGTTGATGTATCTATTTCTCCTTTCAGTTCTATGACTTTTTGCTTTAGATACTTTAAAGTTCTGTTGATAGAGGCATCCATATGTGGACTGCCGTGGCTTTTTGGTGAGGTGATCTTGTGTCATTATGTAATGTCTCTTTATCCCTGGCAGTAGTCCATAAATTGGAACTGACTCAATAGTGACTAACAACAACCAGGACCAAAGGCCAAGTTGTTTACTGCAAGGGGATTTCACACCTCACAGCAATCATTCTTAGCTAAAATATTTTTCTCTTAAAATTTAAGTCTTGATTTTAAAAGCTGATTATTTTGACTAGCAAGAATGGCCAGACTTCATCTCTTGTAACTTTGGTCACACTGTCAGAAGGGATTAGTCCCTGGAGAAGGATATATCACACTTGGTAAAGCAGAGAGTCAGTGAAAAAGGGGAGGGGAAGACCCTCAATGAAATGGATTGACACAGTGGGTGAAATGATGGGCTCAAGCATAACAAGAGTTGTGAGGATGGCACAGGACTAGGCAATGCTTCATTCTGTTTTACACAAGGTTGTTACGAGTCAGAACTGACTCAGTGGCACCTAACAATGACATTTTGACTATAGTTATAAATAGTAAACAATCTTTGTTTTAAAATCTACTTTAATGATATTAATATAACCACTTTTGATTAGTGTATATATAGTTTATCTTTCCATGTTTTTATTATTTTCAAGTTATTATGTATGTTTTTCTATTTAAACTGGGTTTATTGTAGTCAGCATATATTTTTATCCCATCTGGCAACCTCTGTTTCTCAACGTACTTGCACTCAGTGTATTTTTAGCCTCTAGGACCTCACAATTTACTCCTCGGTGGCACCAGCACAGACCTCAGGGAGGATCTGATGTTGCTTCCTTCCCATCCTTTGATAAGAAACACCGTGTATAAATGCCAAGGCTGTCTTTGGTGGTGCCCAGAAGTTCTCCCCTTCCTTTTTCTGGCAAATGCCCTTTAATTAAAACAAACTAGAATTTCTATTCAAGCACATCCATTCCTATTGTCTTTAATTACCTACGCCAAATAAAGGTGGATAATAAAACAATACTTCTCCTAGATAATAAATCTTTCATCTACGCAAGAGAAATATCACTATAGACTTCAGAGGGACATTCACAAACTTTGAATGTAGTTTTGTTTTTTTAACATCAAAGCTCAAACATCAGCTAATCTACATGAAGGACATTACATATTTTGGTTGAAATTACATAGTTTAGCTGAGATGTCACTTAAATACCTTTGGTTTTTGATTCTATACACTATAAAGCACCAGGTGAGATGCATATCAGAAATCTTGCCATCTGACATCTGTTAAGTTATAACTTCTTTTATCCTTCATACAAATGACTGGAATGTTCATTTTCATGAACAAAGATACTCTCTCTGAAATACTGCAAATGTTTGATTTTCTTGTGCAATCAACATTTGAATGAGTGTCATGCCATCATGTTTGATATAAAAATGACCATATATTCATTCAAAGGGAGCTCTGGTAGCATAGTGGCTAAGACACTTGCCTGCTAACCAGACGGCTGGCGGTTCAAACCCACCAGCCACTCCCCACTCCCCGGAAGGAAGGTTGGGCAATCCTACTTCCGTAGTGATACTGCCTCGGAAACCCAAGGAGGGGTCGCTATGAGTCGGGTTTGACTCGACGGCACATAACAACAACAACAACATTCATTCAAAGGGATACAACCCC
Organism: Orycteropus afer afer; assembly: GCF_000298275.1. Classification (NCBI taxonomy): domain Eukaryota; kingdom Metazoa; phylum Chordata; class Mammalia; order Tubulidentata; family Orycteropodidae; genus Orycteropus; species Orycteropus afer. Next base: position 6,299,170 of record NW_006921728.1, on the reverse strand, counting down.
AGAGCACTCATTTTTGAAAACATCAACTGAACAATATTTTGTCTCTCTACTAAGAACCAAGAGTCGGTTCTTGGTTCTTAGTAAAGAAAGAATATTCTTGCTTCTTAGTAGAGAGAGAAAATCTTGTTCAGTTAACATTTTCTAAAATGAGCGCTCTAGGTTGTTATTCTTTTTAATGAATACATGGTCATTTTTATATCAAACATGATGCCATCACTAAGAACCAACACAATCATACAAAATGAAATCATAGTGCTTAACTGAAACTCAAAATTGCCATCTTTTTTTTTTTTTTTTTTTTAATGGTGGTAGCAAAAGCATCTATGTCCAATCTGACTTGTTCTGTTGATTCTTAACACACATCTTATATCATGGTTTACCTAGGCACTTGGGAAGGATTAAAGACCAACGATGCTTTTAAATGACACATAATTTGCCATTTTATGAGAGGTATCATTCTTGTTGGTAGAAGAGGAGCCAGTGGCCATTTCACCACATCAGACATCACATCCAAACCAACTAACAACAACATTTGTAACAAGTAACAGCAAAGCTGTAGATACAAGTATGGGGCTCTGTAGACACTGACGATGAGGACCAGATTCATCTTTGAAGAAAGAATACTGGTAGAAGGTGTGCTTCTGAGCACAGCCCCAAGGGGTGGCCAGCAGTTCATAAGAGTTTTGGCTGCACACGATTCCCTGGAAGATGCAGTGCCAGTTCCGACAGCAGGGAAATGTATATCTGTGTGGCCAGGGATGATTTATATCCATTATTTTTAGGCCGAGCACAGCCCATGCTTGTTCAGTAAATAAATGAAGGAATGTGTGCATGTATTCTCCTGCCTCCTTCCAAGCTGAATCTATCTAGGGTGCAACTATTTGTGTACAGCAGCTTTTTTATTTTTAATGCTTATTGTAATTTGGGTGAAATTTACAGAGCAAATTCATTTTCCATACAGCAGCTCACATATACTTTGTCTCATGACATTGACTGCTATCTCCCACAATGCAACAGCTCCCCCCTACTTCCTCCCAATAGTTACCTCTTCCCTGTGTCCTTCCCTCCCATGTACTCCTGCCCCCTGAGCATACACAGCCCTTCTATTCTCCCATGACTGATGTCTCCAAGGAGTGTACCTACCTAATGTAAATGTTCAGCTCCTATACCTGTCTTTTATTTGGCTGGAAGCCATGGGAGTGGGTTCAATTCCAGACCTGAAGGGCAGCTAGGGGGCAAAGTCTCAGGGCTTCCAACAGGCTCTATCACACCAGCAAACCTGTGTTTTTTGTTATTTTTTTAATGATTTTGAGTTTTGTTCCACATTGTTCTCCCACTCCATCCAGGATCTCCTACATAAGATCCCCCTCTAAGTGGTTGACAGTGGTAGCCAGACACCATCTAGTTCTTCTGGTCTCTTAACTGTATAGGCTGAGAATCATATGGTATACCCAGTCACTTGGAGTAATTGTTTCCATGTGTCTTTCGTTTTCTTCATTCTTCTTTGCTTTGGATGAGGAGAGACCCATTGTTGCATCTAGATGTCTGTTTACAAGCTTTTAAGATCCCAGTCACTACTTGCCAAAGTAGGATGTGGAACAATGTTTTTGTATGGTATGCTATGCCAATTGAGCTTGATGTCCCCTGTGACCATGGTCCCAAGCCCACAGGTCCAACTATTTGCTCCCTCTGGGAACTGGCTGTGGCCACGAAGTGACTACAACCTTGTCCTTTGTCAGCTTTACTATATACCTGGAAATTCTTACAGAACATACCAATACACTTATGTACAGTAGCTTTTGGGTAAAGGGCAATTAGGAGCCTACATCTAGTGGGACCAAGGAAGAGCTGCAATCAGAATATTATTTGTTAGCGTTCTTCTGACTGCCCTCACCCTACCTTTTCATTCCACATTGGTCTTATAAAATGAAATTTGTTCCTTTAAGAGATTCAATTAATATATTACACTCTAAACTAGCTTACAGTAGCAAGGAGTAGCGGGCAAATTGATTAAAGGTCATAGGGGACCATTCATGCTTTGTCACTGGGAAACCGTCTGTGTGGCTTACAAATACCAGTACCGAAAGGCCCAGCCAAAAGGGTGCTGTGCTTCTTGCTCAGCCAAGAGAGCAATGAAGAAAACATCAGTATTTGGGGAAAGAAAGATGACAGCATTAGAGGAGACCAGTGAGAAAATGAGAGAAATTTACATCAGTGAGAGAAGGTGGAGAGGAAGAGACAAAATCACCTTTGGAAATTTTAAGGAAAGGGAAGAGTGAAAGATGCATCTGAACTTCAGATTTTCAAACCCACAAAAAATCACTGACATTAAGACTAATTATCACAGCACATCTTTCTCTCACCACGTCGCAAACACATTAGCCAAACACAGCAAGGAAGACATTGGACCAAGACCCCGGGAGCCTCTCCTCCATACAGGTGAGACAACTACCTTCTTTTTACTCTTAGGCTGCTACAAAATATATTACATTTTGAGGGCAGATTTATTCCTAGGCAAAATGCCCAGGCCTACATTTAAAAATCCATTTGCACTACCTATAGAGAATACCCCCACTAGAATTTTTCAGGTGCAGCAATGATAAATGGGCCTCCCATTTGCCAGGTGCTTAGCTGTGTGACATTTGCTCTCAGACTCACCAGTCAGAGAGCTCTGGTGAAAAACAACAACTCCATGAAATAGGACGACAGCCTGCAGAAAACTGGTGGCCAAGCCTAGACTGTGCTATTTTTCCTAGCCAGGGAGTATGCAATCCAAGTTACTGTTAGCACAGGGTAAGTCGAAAAAATTCCACCTCTACAACTCTTCCCATGAATTCAAACACACAGCCCATTTCAGGCTGCAACTGTTGCTTCATTAGTACATGCTGATACTTTAAAGAAAAAAGTGGTATGGTGATAACTTTATTTTTCAGTGAAAACATCTGCTTGGTCAGACTTTGGAAATCATTCTTTCCAGTGATTTTTAAGCTTTTTGGAGCCATGGACTCATTTAAAAGTCATATAAAAATTATAGGAAAATGTTCAGGCGCACAAAATATGGTACCCAGTTCCAGAGAGTATGGGCACACAGAGCTTTCTGTGGACCTTTGAGGACCTTACCACCACAAAGTAAGAATACTTGATCTTATCCAACATCTTCACTTTATAAAAACCAAAACCAAACTCCCTGCCGTCGAGTTAAGTCCAACTCACAGCAATCCCTCTTTGGGTTTCCAAGGCACTATCTCTATGGAAGTAGATTGCAGTCTTCCCTCCAAGGAATGGCTGGTGGTTTGAACTGCCAGCCTTCTGGTTAGTAATCAAATGCCTTAGGCACTATGCCACCAGAGCTCCCTTCACTTTACAAGAAACTAAGGCCTCAGAGATGAAATAACCAGCCCATGTCATGCAGTTGCTGGCCCCACTGCAGGGACTGGAGGCTCAGGATGTGGTGGAGAATAACTGAAAATGGCTAATGGAAGTGAAATTGATCATATGTTCTATTTGTACAACAATAAGGTAAACAAATGATACTCATGACATCATGTAAATTCAGAGAGAAAACATGGCATACAAAGGTAAGGGTTTTTGTTTTGGAGGCTTTCCATGAGAACCTGACTCATCACTTCTGCTTGTGGAATTGGTGACGAGGGAATACATAAAGGTACCCCCTAATTAGTGGGGAGGCAGCCCATTCAGCCCAAGGATGAAGAAGTTAAATGTGAATCAGGACAAGGTCATGAGACCTTGTCTTAGTTACCTAGTGTTGCCATTAACAGAAATACCACAGTGGGTGGCTTTAAAGAACAGACTTCTTTTTTCCTCTTCTCACAGTTCAAGAGGTGAGAAGGACAAATCAGGGCATGACATTAGAGGGAGCGCCTTCCTAGTCAGTAGCCCAGAGAGTTCCTTGGCATTCCTTGGTATTCTTTGGCATCTACCTTTCCCCCAGTGTGTCTCTGTGTCTATTTGGCTGTTTTTATAACTTTAGTAGTGATTACATTAGGATTCACCCTACTCTAGTATTACCTCTTTAAATAAAAGAAAACCCCTATTTCCAAACAAGGTCATATTTACAGGTCAGGATTTCAATATATATATTTTAGGCTTCACAGTTCAATCCATAACAGACCTGAAAAAACAAAAGATCGATAAGACCTTATTTAAACCCCAATTCTTAAAGAGTAGAATTACACTTTAAATACCTATAAGTAACACAATTGTTACAAAAAAACCTTTATTGGTTATATACGAAATAGGTACTATGCTAGGCATTGGGTTATAAAGGTAAGTGAAGACAATTTCAGCCATCAAAAGAGTTTATGGTCTAATGGGGGAGAAAGAAATGTCTCCAAATAATAGCAATACCATGTGAGAAGAACAATGGCAGTACTAAGGGACCACAGAGGAAGGAGTAGCACAACCTGTGAGCCTGGGTTAGAAAGTGGAGATTCAGAAGAGGTCACATTGAACAGACTTTGAAGGCTAAGTAAAAATTAACCATGGTGAAAGTGCTGTGCATAAGGGGATTTGGAGGAAGAGACAACAGCAGGTATATAGCTAGACAGCTGCAAAGGGAAGCAAGGAATCAAAGAACACAGCCATTTTAGAGTGGCCAGTACATTGGCAGTGTGTAATGGTGAGACTAACAGCCTGGAGACATGGGGAGAGGGCCCACTGGGAGGCCCAATGGCGCCATGCTGTGGAGTTACAACTTTATGCCTCACTCTCAGTGACAGAGAACCCTGGAGGGGTTTTAAACATAGAAGGAAATCTGAGGAGACAGTTTTATCAACTCCACTGCTGGTCTGGCCAGTCAGAGTAGATGGATTGGCGGAAGAGGAGTGCCTAGAAGTAGGAATCAGTTAAGAAGCCTATGGACTAATCTGGCCAAGGGATAGTAAGCCTGTACTAGAACAGTGAGCATGGCGAGGAGGAGTAAGTCAACTTACTCCTTACTCTTGGAATCGAGAGATTCCAGGAACAGAACCAACAGAACGTGGGCAGTGAAGGACTCCCAGATTTCCAGCTTAGCCAATTGGGTTTGTGGATGAGGAGCCACTCCCTGAGAAACAGGGCACAAAGGAACACAGGCCATCTCTTCCAGCAAGCACTGCCACTGCCTCAAATGGACCCACTCCTAAGACAGCTGAACACTGTCCTTCACTCTGTGGGTACCCATCTGGGGTCAGAAGAGGCCTTGCTCTTGGCCTTTCATGCCCAAGCCTGGATCAGTGTTTCCCTGCTTCCTCCACCTCCCCGAATGCCAGACCAGTTCTTCCCAGAGAAAGTCTCCACCTTCCCAAACCCTTTGCTATAAATCCATAATATTCACCCGTATTCTAAAACACTTGCCACACAAGTCTGCAATGACTTTTTATGACTGTTGTCCAGTACTTGAGCTGTCTCTTTTTTAACCCCACAATCATCCATTATCACTGTTTTTGTCACAGAGTCAGTGTTTGTCAAATATTCACAACATGTAAGGATTCTGTTGCAATTTTACCCCCTCCTGAGTATGAGCTACTTGATGAATTTTACATCCAGAGTACTTAATACTTCCATAAATAATTAACTAATGGATCAAGTTGACTGTGAGGACTAGACAGAACTCAGGAAGATCACATCCCACACAGCTTCCCAATGTCCACGACATCTGGCCTGGTCACAACTTACAGTTTAGCAAATCCTAAGAACATTCTGGAATCTTGCCTTTCTGTGAATAGGCCCACCTCTTCCAAGTCCCTTTGGCCACATTGCCAAAGAAGACAGGAAAATCATACCCAAAGGCAGGCTAACAGGAAGTGAGAGGCCATGAGCCTGGAAATTATTAACAGCTCATTGCTCTTTACAACACCTTCTACCTGGGACTTGGTACTTCCATCAGTCCTCTTTCTGTGCACATTTTTTTTATTTCACCAAACAGAGCCACCTCTTATCCATGCTGTCTTCCCTCCAGACCCTGGCAGTGTCTGGCACAGGGTCAATGCTTGGTAAACATGGATAGATGCCATATTTTACTGTTGAAGACCAGAGATCTGTTCACCTGGCCTTCAGGAGTTCTGAGTATGTCTATGCATGTTTCTTACACAGGTCTGTAGGCTGCTCTGCATCCTCAAAGGGCAGGGAATAGAATTTTAAGGACCCTGGCATTTCAGGATGTTCCTTTGTAGCCCTCAGCAGGCAATTCAGACTTCTTTCTTTCCTGCCTTCAAGTAATTACTGACTCCTTAATATATTCCAAGGGCTGTGCCAGGCAGGGGAGTAAAAAGACACGGGAGGCATGACCCAGGTTTCCAGAAGCTCACAGTCAGTGGTCAGGAAAGAGGACAGGCCAGCACAGCCGGACCTATGATGAGCAGCACAGGGAGGCAGGGATAGAGGACTCCCCTGAGAGTGGCAGACAGCTTCCAAGGTGCTGATGACCAAGAAGCTGCAGGAGACTATGCAGTTATACGAGGTTGCTTGTCTGTCGTTAACATCCCTCTGAGTCTCACCCAGCTCCACACACTTTTTAGCTTGGGAATTTCATTCCTTGTCACCTAGGAAGACAACTTAAGCAGAGGTATTTACCTCCAGTTCTGAACCAGTTCGTTGGAAACTATTTTACCCTCTGAATTTAAGGGAGTTACTTCGATTTTGGGTCCCAGTCTGCTCCCATCTTTGCTTTTCCAAAATTGTCCCTTCTCAGATGCAAAAAAGGCTGGAGTCAGCTAGAACATGCCACTTGGATTGAGATTCTGTTCTTTATTCCCAGGATCAAAGAATGTTAGCAAGAGAAGGATCCCCAGAGACCATCAAAGCCTACTGTGTCCCTCTGGGGAGAAGTCAAAGTCCTTGCCCAATCTGAGGTGAACCCATATACATGTGCCAAGAGGGGTCAGCACCTCAACACTGGCCCTTTAAAAAGGCTGCTGACCCAGGGTAATCAGATCATTAGCATCAGAAAGGCAAGAAAAACACTGAGGCAACCAGTGGTGTGGAAAACAGGTGATGAGAACAGTTTACTTTATGGCTCTTCCTCCCTCTCTGTCACCATCTCTCTCACTCCTGTCAACAGCCAACCACTACCCTCCTGCCTTCTCCTCAGGTCCTTCAGGCTCCCTCCCCCTTTCTACATTTCTTCTTCCTTTGTTCTCTCTTCCTCTAATGAGGGATCTGGAGAACCTTTTATTTATGGACATGTATAAATCCCTTCCTTAATTCTAAAGTTAAATTTAAATGTTTAAATTTGTATAGTCTTTAGAGATCACATATATTTTTCTTTTTAGTTACTTTCTAAAACAACAAAGAAGCCTCAAGGTTTAGCTGAATGTGGGGTATTTTTCTCATGAGGTGCCCACAGTATACAGTGATAGCCCAAGACTGCAGCTCGGCGCTTCTCACCCTCTCTGGTAAGGCACAGAGGGAAGGGAAGTTTCCTCAACAAGCAAGCCCATTCTCTCTCACTCTTCTAGAAACATCCAGAATGCCTGGTGGTGTTGACAGAAGACCATCTCTCTCAGCTGGGTGAGAAGCACAACTCTGCTTTACTCTCATGGGAGAAAATCTAGGTGCTCAAAACCACGCACCCCCGACTGCCAGCTGCTGAGGACACACAAGGAAAACTACTCAGTGCTTTTACCCAGCAACAGCTGTAGCTATGATTGAACTAGTCTAGCCTCTGCCACGTACCCCATCCCCACCAGTCTCAGCTCACAGCACTTGCCACTCTAGGACCTACCATCATCTCTTGCCCACCCTTTAGATTTTTTTCTACCCCTAACCTGCCTTTTCCTAGAGTCCTCCCTGGCATGGCCTTCATCCTATTCCTGGTGCATACCCTGGAAAATACCACTTTCCAAACTCCTAAGCTAAGCTCTGGTGGTGCAGTGCCTGAGGCATTTGACTGCTAACCACAAGGTTAGTGGTTCAAGCCCATCAGCCACTCCATGGAAGGAAGATGAGGCAATCTATTTCTGTAAAGATTTACTGCATTGGAAACCCAGTGGGGGTCACTCACCATGAGTCGGTATTGACTTGATGGCAGTGGGTTTTGTTTTGTTGGTTTGGAAACTGAGGTTTGCATTTCAGAAGACTCTATTCTGTGACTCAGTTTTCTTACCAGTAAAATAGGGTTAAAAACACACATTCAGACATTTTGAAGAGATGTGACAATTAACACAATAATGTGGGTAAGGCACCTGGCACATCTTAGGTGATCAAAAAGGCTACTTCCCTCTTCTCTCTCCAAGGCCAAAGGCTCCAATGACAATTCTTGATAATCCTGTGCCCCTGAATATAGGGAATCAGTAAGTTCTTCCCATGAGCACTGCACTGGGGCTGAGGAAGTACATTCCAACTTCCATCCAATCCTCCCAACTGTCTGGGGAGAAGGTCAACTGAGCACAGACAGCCCTGACTGGGTGCTGGGAAGCCTCTTATGGTAAAATCATGCCCTCAAAGAGAGGGCCTCTTCCTTCCAGGGTCAATGGCTCTTGACAAGGAAAATGTTCACCATCCCTGCTCTAAACACTTTGAAAAAAAGAAGTGTCTGTCTAATCCTTGGAGAGAAGATAAGGATCATTAGCTGGGGTCAAAAGGGAACAATCTGGCATCAATCATGTCACCAAGCAAAGATGGCAAAACTGACCCACCCCATGGGGCCAGGGCTATTTTTTTTTTTTTTTTTAAGTATTCTTCAAGATGGAAACCATCATTAATCTATGGTGAGTATTATATAACACAACCAAAATTAAACCAGAGGGATGATTGGTTTTTTAAAATAGCTGCTTTGACTAGAGTATATTCATTGACCAATCTTGGGGAGGGGGGCAAAGTATAAGAATATGTCATTACACTTTCACAATTAAATGTAGCAAACCTTACTTATTGGTTTTTTTTATATACATACCTAAACTGAAGGGTTGTACACATGAAGATTACAAGCTACATATGGATTCTCCTTGACCTCATGCTACTTTCTCTCTGTATTTACTTCCAGGCTGTGAGGGTCCTGTGCCAAGGAGGGCTAGGTCAAGAGCCACATCTTGTGGCCACAAGCTGTCACAGTGAAAATGTAAAATGACCCAAGCATAGCTTTTCATCCACTATGGTAACAGTTAGGTGAGTCCAACATTAGGAAATAATTTAGATGTAGCTTCAAATTTCTAGTAGGTTTCAATTACAGAGAAAATAATAGAACAAATTAGGATTAGATGTTTCAATGAAGTTAGTGTATCCTAACTAAATACTTAAGCAATATTTCCTAATGAAATTGGTTATTTACCTAGCAGTAACTGTCCCACCAAATCACAAAGTTACAGAGTGACTTCATATAGAAAGGGAAGGTTTGTGATTCTAAACTATCTGTAAGTAGTTACTTGAGGGAAAAGGAGCCCCAAAAGCATTGCATCCCAGCACTGAAGGACACCATAGGATCTTTTAGTTCATTGCCCAAAGGACATTTTAGTTTCAAGCCAGTTAAGTGGAAAACCATCAACATGGATTGGGACAGAGGTGTTGCCACCCTGACAGAAGGGTCCAGAAGGAGGACCACTAGCTCTTGGGTCAGAAGCCCACAATGTCTCTGTCACTAACTGCTTGTGTATCTTTAGGCAAGACCTTTAATATCACTGGGCTGCATTCTTTTCTTCTTTTTTTTCATCTGTCAGAAGAAAGGGTTAAGACATCTTTCCATTAGAATGGCTAAAAATTTAAAGTCTGATCATACCAAGTGTTAGTTAAAATGTGGAGCAACTGGAACTCCCACATTCTGCAGGTAGGATCTAAAATGGGACAACCACTTTGGAAAACAGTTTAACAGTTTCTTATCAACTTAAATATACACCTACTCTTTAGTCCAGAAATTCCACATCTTGGGCTTTCCACAAGGAAAATAAACACTTATATACATAAAATGATTTCACCAAGATTCATAGCAATTTTATTCTTGGCCAAAAAAAAAAAAAAAAAAAAACTACTGGAAACAACTTAAATGTCCATCAGTAGGTTAGCAGTTACACAAATGGTGACACATCTGTACAATGGAACAGTAATCAGCAATTAAAACAAACTATTTATTTATGCAACAGCATGTATGAATTTCAAAAACACCATGCTGAGTGAAAGAAGCCAGACACAAGAGAGAACATACTGCACAATTCCATTTACATGAAGTTTTACAAAAGGCAAGTCTAATCTATAGCAATAGAAAGCAGATCCTTGCTTGCCTGGCTTGGGGGTGGGAAATGCTGACTGGGAAGGTACACAAAGAAACTTTTGGGAAAATGTTCTATGCCTTGACTGTGCTGATGTATACAGTTGTCAAAAGTCATTAAACTGTATATTTCAATGTGTGTATTTATTGCATGTAAATTATTCTTCAATAATGTTGATTTATAAAAGGGGGGGTTGATCCTAAATGATCTACAATTAAACTTTAATTCTAACTCTTAACAGATTTATTTACCTTAAACAACAACAACAAGATGGGGAAACACAGGAAGTTGTGCTTTGCTCACTACCAGATGCCGATATACAAAGACTTGTTTCTTTTCACTATAACATCATACATAATCAGATGTTATGAAAACTTATAAAGGGATCACTATAAAACATCATATGGATATAATTGAGCAACACAATAATTATTACTAAACATGAAAACATTCAGAGAAAGTGCAGGTAGCACCGGTGGTAATGAAGAGGCTGAACTGCAAGTGGTGACCACAGGGTTATAAGTGAGAGAGGCAGAGCCAGTTGGGGTTAAGCAGGGGGTCGTCCCCACCATCCAGGAACCTTGATAACAATCATGGTCACTAACCCACCAGCCACTCCTCAGAAGGAAGGTTGGGCAATCTACTTCCGTAGTGATACTGCCTCGGAAACCCAAGGAGGGGTCGCTACGAGTCAGATCCAACTCAATGGCACATAACAACAACAAGATGGGGAAACACAGGAAGTTGTGCTTTGCTCACTACCAGATGCCGATATACAAAGACGAGCAAACGTGATTTCTCCCTTAAGGAATTTAGAGTCTAATAGGAGACACAGGCCCACCAACAGATACTTTCAATATAATACAGTCTTCAACAAAAACATAGGAGTCCTAGGGCCCAAAGTAAGTTGTCCTCAGTCATCTCGGGGCTCAGAGAGGTTTCCAGGGGAAAGAAGTCCCCAAGAAAACTCTGGGAAAATGAGTCAGAGGTGAAGGCTTTCTAGTACCTAGGTCAAGGCTAGTATCTGGTATCTAGTATCTAGTATCTAGGTCAAGACTTTCTAGGCTGAAGGCATGGCGGAGTGAGCTAGCCTGGTGCTGCTGGAAGCCTTTGTGGTTCCCAGACACCAATGAGAGGAGCCCTGGACAGACCGCATCACTGTACTTCTCAAGACTAGACACAGGCTTTTCCTGGAATAGCAGTCAATCATGTTCATGGCTGAGCAACATTTTTCTAATATTCACTCAACAAACACTAAGTTGCCCATTATGTCCCATGTTCCATACTAAGTTTCCCTGAAGTATGGATGGTGTCTTGCCACACTGATGCCTTTTGTTACCAAAGTAAAACACTTCCTTGACACTCTCCCCACCTGCCTGTGAGGTCCACTTCTGGAACCAGGCTGAGGCTGGCTTTCTTCCCTCCACATCTGAGCCTTGGCTCCACACTGGAGTCCATCTGCTTCACCTGATTCAGCTCAAAGAAGAAACTGCTGGAACGGCTCCTGGATTCCCAAGGAATGGTGGGGAGCAAAGGTGTGGAACAGTTAAAGAGTGGACCACCCACAGACTTCAGACCACAGACTGGCTCCACGGGTTCACTTCCTTGCTCTTATTTCCTCATACATACTCTTTCTCTCCTCTCTCTCTCTCTCTCAAAGTGGCTCCGACATCATTTGCATTAGGGTCTGAGCTGAGTAGGCCTTTGGAAGAAAGGGTCACAACCACAAGCCACTGACAGGAAAAGATAAGCCAAGAAGGACATTTTTCTAACACCACAATGCAGTCATCACATTATCATGAATTGGGGCAGGCCCGTCACTGGCTGAATTATCTTCAGGCTGAGAAAGTCAATAAATTTCTGACTGGTACAAGGTAATAGCCAGGGCATGTGAGTGGGGAGGGGGTGCTTAAAATACATTAGCAAAGAGATGAAGTGATGGCTTGTGATGCTCTACCTTCCACAAATGCCCTAGCTCCATACACACACCACTCACCAACCCCACCCCACCACAAGCTGAGAAAGTAGCCAGTATTCCCTCTCAAAGACAGATGTGTTCCCAGGGACAGAAACACAAGCCAGTGGTACAGGAGTCTGAGATTGGCTCAGTCATACCCTCTGTGAGAACCATTATCTTGATGGCAATTCCAGAAGCAGGCTGTGAGGGTGGGTGATATTTACAACTATAGAATCAGGAAACCAAAACCAAAAACCAAACTCACTGCCATTGAGTTGATTCCGACTCATAGTGACTCCCTTTTTGGGTTTCCAAGGCAGTAAATGTTTACAGAAGTAGATTGCCCTGTCTTCCTTCCTCAGAGCGGCTGGTGAGTTTGAGCCACCTAAACCTTCCAGTTAGCAATCAAATGCCTTAGGCACTGCACCACCAAAGCTCCTTACAGAATCAGGAAAGGGATACTGAAAAAGATGGCTTCCTTTGCTGACTCCAGCGTGTTCTCCCTTAGCTTGTGCCCTTCCTCCACACAGACCAGAGCCACAGACAAGGCAAAACTCCTCAGTAATCTTTGTGGTCCGACAACAGGGCCCCAGCCTTCACCACAGCCCTGAGAGGCTGGAGCGTTTTCTTGTGTCCACATATGGCCTCGGGAAGAGACATGAACACCCATCATTATACCACACTTTAAGTCTCTCTCAAACATGGACTGCAGATAAAGGTGCCATTAAAATGAAACCATAGCACCCAAATTGTTTCTTTGCCTTTCAAGGAAGCAGAGTTTTGGGGATTTCCCCCTTAGACTGCAAATTATGAAGAAGTCTGTTTTTTATATTCTCATTGAAACACACCACAACCAGATTTTAGCCTCACTTCACCAATTAATGCCTGTATTTAGAGGATATTTAAACAAAGTCAGCCTTCTGTCAAGGAAACATCTTTAACATCTCCATGAACCAAGTAAGACTCTAAAGAGCAACTCTGCTTTGTCCATCCCCATGTGAGACCCATGAAGGGTACAGAATGGGTCCAGGTACACTTCATCTTCAGTTGCAAAGCAGATCATTGGAAACGTGGGCTTCACATTTCTGTGATATATATCAAAGGAACTGGGCAAGTGAAGAGCAAGACATTTCAAAAAAATCAGCAACAAAAGGCAGGAGATGAGACAAGGAGGCTGTCTGATTGAGAGGAGCCATCCAGACTTATCCACACTGGGATTGTCACTTGCCTGTGATTTATTTTTTAGCAGTCCAGCATTAACAGTTGATGCATGTGTTACTTTTACCTTCTCCCTCGGGCAGTGGTTTTCACACTTGTATGTGTACTACAATCACAAGGGGTTTTGTCATTGCAGATTCAGATCTGAGGTAGTGCCTGAGCGCCTGCATTGCTACAAAACTCACAGGTGGTGCTCCTGAGGCTGACAGCTGTTCTGAGGACCAGTGCCTTCAGGGCATTCAGTTAACACCTGAAGTACTGGTAGCAAAGGCCTCCTCACCAGGATAGCCAGTTAGAACTTGTAAGTACTTCTAACACTGCTCTCTGCATCTGCTCCAGAGAACTCCCAGCCTACACCAGAAAAGGCATTCCTCCAGTGGCAAAAATGGATGGTATTCAAGATATGTCATTGGTTAGAAACATCTTTTGGGCACTTCCACCTTTGAACTTCAGTTAATCTCTAGTTTCAGACCTTCATCTGAAAACAGGGGGTAATATAAAACCTTCTCTGGCCATGTGAAGATACCTAGTAATGTAGCATAGTGGCTAAGACACTTGCCTGCTAACCAGACGGCTGGCGGTTCAAATCCACCAGCCACTCCTCGGAAGGAAGGTTGGGCAATCCTACTTCCGTAGTGATACTGCCTCGGAAACCCAAGAAGGGGTCGCTATGAGTCGGGGCTGACACGACGGCACATAACAACAACAACAACAACAAGCACTCATTAGACTTGTTTCTCCTGGGAATAAAGAAAAGTGAGAGTCAGATGGGAGTGGACTCCTGTACCATTCGCATGCTTTTGACAACACTCAGCAAACAGATTAATGCAAAACACAAAAAGATGATGGGCTTGAAAAAGTAAAGCTGGGGTGTGGACTTATTACCACTCTCCTTTTCTTCCCCAGGTCAGAGACCTGAGTTGTGTTGACCAGTTCCAAAGCTGGTAGCATGGTGGCCAAGGCACTTGACTGCTAACCAGAAGGCTGGTGGTTCAAACCAACCAGTCACTCCTCAGAAGGAAGATGGGGCAATCTACTTCCACAGTGATACTGACTCGGAAACCCAAGGAGGGGTAGCTGTGAGTCGGGTCCAACTTGATGGCACATGACGACAACAACAAAAGCTTTTGCAGATCTCAATTTGGCCCCAGGAACTTTGTGGTTTGTTGATCAGGCCAAGACCATACCCATCTCTCTACCTGTCACGATGCCCAGCTGGCTTGTCCAGGGCTTGGGAGACACTAAAAGCCTGGGTCATTTTTAGGTTCTGCTACAAAGTAGAATCTCCATAGTGACCACCTTCAAACCAGAAGTTGTCAGCTGACAAAATCCCAACCCCTCCAGGGCCCCCACTCACCAAACCAAAGCACAGTCTTCTGAGAGCCCAGGACTGCATTTGAAGTGAGGCTCCACCTCTTATTCTGGTTCTGAGCTCATGAATCTGTTTCTGGGGCATGAGTCCTTCAGAAAAGTTTGCATTTGGCTCTTGACTGGTATTGTTAATGCAGGTGAGTCACGGGATTTAACCCTGTGTGTCTTCTACAGTGCTGTTTCTTAAGTGTTGATCTTGCAATAGAGTCAATTCAGTTCAAGCCAACAGTTATTGGACTCCATGAGGTGTGTGTGTGTGTGTGTGGGGGGAGGTTAAACAAAGCAAAATGCTTGCCCTCAGGGAACTTGTAAATTAGTGTGAAAGCCATTGCTTCAGAGTTCACAGAAGGACCAAGGCCAGAGCTCAGGCCAGAAAGCCTGTGGGCAGCCTTCCCCTCTGTCTCCTACACCCTAGTTTTCCTGTGGTAAAGAATCCCGCATCCAGCCTTTCTTACCATTCCCTTGTTATACACCTCTTCCTCCCCTTCAAAGCAAGCATGCCTTGTCAGAGCCATGTAGTCGTCTCCTGGCTGGTGCCCTGTTTCTGCCCTTCTCCCCATGTCTCAGCATCTTACCCAACTGCCTCCTTCTGGGTAAGGGTGTCCCTGGTTGTCCTATTTAAAATCTACAACATGCACTCAAATACACACATTTCAAAACCACTTCCTCACTTTTTCTCAGGGCAGTTGTCATCAGTCATCACACTACATATTATACTTCTACTTCTTTACCTAGTTTACTGTATGTCTCTCCCACTTGTGGAGTTTTGCTTGATGTGGCCCTTCTAGCCATTGTCCTCCATTTTGTGATGTACTGTAAATCCTATTATCCATGCCTGTTTAGGGTGGCGTGGTAGTTAAGGTCCTGTGTCAATTTG
Source organism: Orycteropus afer afer (assembly GCF_000298275.1). Classification (NCBI taxonomy): domain Eukaryota; kingdom Metazoa; phylum Chordata; class Mammalia; order Tubulidentata; family Orycteropodidae; genus Orycteropus; species Orycteropus afer. The sequence continues at coordinate 6,283,548 of NW_006921728.1, read as the reverse complement.
GTTGGGCAGCTTGTTGTTGTTGTTGTTACTTGCCTTCAAGTCAGACCTGACTCATAGCAACCCCTCCTTGGGTTTCTGAGGCAGTATCATACAGAAGTAGATAGCCCAACCTTCCTTCCAAGGAGTTCAAACCCACCAGCCTTCTAAGTAGCAGCCAAGTGCCTTAGGCACTATGCTACCAGAGCTCCTGGTAGTAGTTATTTCCTATAACAACTGGCAATCAGCTCTGTGGTAGAATTTGCTGTGAGCAACTGAGTAGCTGCTTTTAAACTCCTGATTGTCAAAGTCATCCACTTGGGGCATTTCTGTTGGCACAACACAGGTGGGATATATCTTGAGCCCCACCTTGCTGGAGGATAGAACTCAAATCACCACCCTTAGCTTCCTTGAGAGTATACATAGGAATCTTCCGGGAAGGTTTGCCCTCCTTCTTGCTTCATTTCGGCATTTTGGCTCGCTGTCATCTCACCCCTGGAATTGGGACAGCAGCCGTCATCTGATCTGCTGATTAGGACTTACCAGCCTGCCAGCCTCCACCACCACTATGTGAGATGATCCCTTGGGTGACTGTGAGGTCTGTGAGATGTTACAGCAAAATACAAAACCCAAAGACAGGGTGTAGTTTACCAAGAGGAGGAGGAGCTAATGTCTGAAATGGTGGAGTGGCACAGTAGTTTGGACATTTGGGACATCTTTAACCTCTGCCTCATGGGGACTGGACTTGTGCTGGTATTTCTAAGGGAAGTTGTTCAAGCACACTGAAATGTATTCTCCACAGGGGAGGGATTTTTGTCTGCTTCAGGCACTGCTATAAATACCCAGTACCTGAAACAGTGACTGATGCATAACAGGTAACAAAGAAATTTTTATTGGGTGACAGAAAGAATGGTATCCTCCCTCTTACCTTATGAATAGGATATTTGAAGTCTGTTTTCACCCTATCTTTTTTTATGATTACTTAGAAATGGGAACACCTTTCAGAATCCTTAAGACAAACAAAATGTCAGACATACCCACCTTCTGTCTAATTCCTTAAACTTCAACTCATATCCTGGCATTAGTAAACAAGCATCCTTTGGCCTCAGTTCTCATTAGAATTAAGAAAACATGAATTAACCCGTGCTCACTTTCACTGGATTAATGGTGGAATTACAGGTTCAGAAATACTGCTTTGGATTTGGTAGAGTAAGGACTTTCTCTTTAGTGGTTAGGAGGGAAGGGATACCTTTTAAAATGCCAACATCAGATAAAAATACCTTTGTGTCTGGTGGTTTATATAAAAATTATGTTTAAATTATTTCCAACATTGATTTCCATAATTCATTAATTTGGGAAGCAATGATGAAAGTAAATTTTTTATCATTTGCATTTTTTTTTTATTTTGAGGTAATATGCTATTTCAAAATGTCAAGAGATGAAAATGCCTGCTTTGTATCTGTCCATGGTACCAGTGGAACACAAATGCCCATATTTTCAGAACCTTGTAAAATAATCTCTGTGTTGCAACCACAGAAATTTGGGTGGGAAAGTAGGTGAAGAAGGAGAGAGAGAGGAGTAAGGAAGAGCGGTAGCAGCTGACCCCCAAAAGCAGAGTTGTCTGCCTTTTCCCCAGTCAAGTTACAACAATGTAAGAAAATTTAGCAATCTCAATAGAAGGAGCATGTTAATGCTTCCTTTCTTTTCATTGTCTTCTTCCACATCCCACAACCCTAGGAAAGTTTTGGCACACTGAAGAGCTCAGTCCAAGAGGAGGCCTTTCACAAATTTACAGCTGACTGCAGGAATCCCTCCAGCAATTTACTAAGAAAAGAGACACAGAAAGTGACAATGATTTTCCACCCCTCCTCGCCTTCTTCCAGTTCTGTTGCCTTTCTCCTTCAGTGAAAGACAAAAGCTCACGGAAATGAAGGTTTACTTCAAGCACCATCTGGAGAATTCCTTAAAAGCCTAAAAAAAGGAGTAACACCCTTCAAAAGCACAAAGACTCAGAAAACCTCTAGCTCAGTGCAGCCCAGCCCAGCCCAAGGAAATTTTCACTGGAAATGGCTTGGATTTCCAGAGAAGTCTGAATGTTTTTCTAATGCCATGAGGAAAGAAGAACTCGAGACAAGAGGTAAAACTGCTGGAATCTCAACTCAGAAACAAAAGCAGAGTGGGTAAATGCAGGCAATTCATGGTGTGGTGGTGAACCTTGAGAAAATTACTAGTGTCTGCTTATGAATATAAAATGCAAACTAATCACTAATATTGAGGTTACTCTGTTCTATTTAACAAGTTTGCTGCAAATTTATAAATTAAGGACCAAATATAGTTTGTTTACTATAATTTGTTTTGCATGTTAACATCTGGCCACAATTATGAGCAAGAAGACTCAAGTGACTTCCCTACATTTTTAGCGACTTACAGAAACTGCAAACCTTCAGGATGAAAACTTGTCAATAAGTGGGAAAAGTCTTTGAATAAGTAATACAGCTGTCAACAAATAACATGTGCTGTGCATGTTTTTTCCAACTACACAACTCCCTATACATTATGCTAATTAAAAAAAAAAAAAACATGTTGCCAACTTCAATTTCTATGTCTGATCATATGGAAACTTCACTTAAGACAGATACTGATTTTCCATTACTTGAAATTTAAGCCTGAAGTATTTACTGATAGATCAAAAGTGACATACAATATTTAACTTTTGTAATTTCCTGATAAAATACTGTTGTCATTCTTGTGAATGAAGCACTTGGACACCATGTTGAAACTAAAGAGCATAAGTGCATGAAGAACTACAAATTAGTAAGAAGTGATCCTAGGCGTAAAGCTAAAAGAACAAGATGTTATTAATATTGTTTTCATAAATAATTGAAACACAGTTTTGGATAGTAAATCTTTGAATTCAAAAATAAAAGTCTCCAGAAGAAATTGTGTTTTCATCTTTAAAAAGGCCATTTTAGTTAGTTCATTCATTATCATCATCATCTTACTCCTGGAAACCTTCAACGTTGGATTCCTCTCACTATCACCATTGAAGTATCTCAGAGCTGCCTGCAGATGCTCTTCTGTGACCTCTGAATGGACAATCTGACAAGGCTTTCACAGTCAACTTTTGAGCTAATGAATTCTAATTATCATCTTAAATTAATAGAAACAAATGCACAGCTTCAATCATTTATTTTCTGACAACCACACAACTAACAAACTCAATCCATGATTTCTTGACCATGGCTTAACCATTTACTATATAATTATGATCAAAAGTAACATTTTCAGACTATTATTATATACATCAGCAGGAAATTAAAGAAAATAAACAGAACAAAATAAAATGAACAAAGCAGTAAAATTTACCTATAATATAGGAGGCTGGGTAAATGAGGCCAGAATTCACTTCTGGAAATGTCAGGAGACATTCACAGTATATACGTGGGTACGCTATGCCAGAAGTGCTTTATTTAATTTCATCATTTCTGCACATTATATGCATGGACACATTATTGACATGGATGTATTATTTGTGAAAAAATATGGTTCTGTCCTTTAAGCCATTGGCAAGTCGTCATGCAGAGCCTGGTGCTGCACATTTCTAGGCTGGAAGGACATAATGGAATTAGCAATTAGCACTTCCTCCTCTGGGTCCACATCCAGCTACCCCTCATTCTGCACCATAAGCAATAGGCATGGGGCAAAGGACAGTGAAGCCTTCAAGAACTGGAACTTGACGGGACCGCCTTGTTTTTCTGAGTCTTGCAAATCTTCCACCTTTGACAGGGTGCAGTCTTACCACTTTCCTATTGCTCATTTTAGTGGAAAATATTTCAGTTTCCCTTCTCTTAGAAGTTCCCAACTTTTGCAGATTTTATTGTATTTCTCTACAGAATTAAATCCAATTTATCCATGGCCCTAATGTGCTTGGTGACCTAGTACTGGAATACAGCAAATCAGAAGCAATACCTGGGGCAAGATGTGGGCTGGGAAGGTTAGTATCAGGAGCAGCTTTGAGAAAAGGGAAAGCACCTGGCCACTGGACTTTGGAACTGTACAAAGGTAAGAATAAAAATATTTTCCACTGGGCCACCAAGGTGTCACTCTGTAGAAGGAGGCCAATGTGCAGAAAGTCAATTTGCCAACATAATTTGCCAAACTTACCTGTTTTTCTTGACTCTTTACAAAGTTTTCAGCAATTTGTTTGGATGGGATGGTTTTAACAGTTAATTCTGCCTAGGTCTGGATGACCTGCTTTTAAAACTAAAACCAAACCAAACTCTGCCATTGAATCAATTCCAACTCACAGTGACCCCCTCCTTGGGTTTCCAAGGCAGTATCTCTATGGAACTAGACTGCCCAGTCTTCCTTCCGAGGAGTAGTTAGTGGGTAGGAATGATTAATATGTTCCTGAACCTGTCCCCTGCAGCTGCAGCCTGGGGAGAGCCATGGGGGGAGTGGGTAGCAGGAAGAAGGAATCATTTGCTGGAGAGATATAGAGGGGGGCATCATCAGCACCTAGCCAATCTGGGCAGTCAACTGGCAGGACAGGTGGAGCAGATAGCACTCACATGTGTATATCTACTCCTTTGATCATAGAACTCCCTCCTAGCATAAACTTTTTCCAAATAAAGAAATACATCTAACACATCTATTCAATATAGTCAAAAAGTTCTTAACAATATATGTCTAAGAATAATGTGTACTCATGTTCATCAAATATATTCCAAAAATTATATATTTTGAATCAGAAAACTGTATGATCTACTATGCTGGGAATGACAATACACAGAGGAATGACATCACATTCATATTCACTGTTGAAAAAAACATTTCAAAATCTATCCTGAAGTGCAATGCTGTCAGTGACAGGATAATACGAAGGCTGGCGATTCAAACCCACCCGCCACTCCTCGGAAAGAAGATGAGGCAATCTACTTCCGTAGTGCTGCCTCAGAAACCCAAGGAAGGGTCGCTATGAGTCGGGTCCAACTCAATGGCATATAACAACAACAACAAGGAAGACAGTTAATACTACTATTGTTCAAATTTATGCACCAAGGGCTAAAGCCAAAGATGAAGAAATTCAAGATTTTTAACAACTTCTATAGTTTGAAATTGACCCAATATGCAATCAAGATGTATTGATAATTACTGGTGATTAGAATGAGAAAGTTGGAAATGAAGAAGAAGCATTGTGAGTTGGAAAAAAATGGCCTTGCTAAAAGAAATGATGGCAGAGACCACACAATACAATTTGTCAAGACCAAAAACTTATTCATTGCAAACACGTTTTTCAGCAATATGAATGTTGACTATACACATGGACCTTGACAGACATAATACACAGGAATCAAATCAATCCATGTGTGGAAAGAGGCTATGGAGAAGTTCAATATCATCAGTCAAAATTAGGCCAGGAGCTGACTGTGGAACAGACCACCAATTGCTCTTATGCAAGTTCAAGTTGAAGTGGAAGAAACCTAAAACAAATCCACAAGAGCCAAAATACAACCTTGATTACATCCAACCTGAATTTAGAGACCATCTAAAGAACAGATTTGATGCACTGAACACCAATGACCACACAACTTGTAGGATGACATCAAGAACATCAGACATAAAGAAAGCAAAAGATCATTAAAGAGACAGGAAAGGAAGAAAAGATCAAAGTAGATGTCAAAAGAGACTCTGAAACTGACTCTTGAATGGAGGGTGGTTGTTGTAGTTGTTGTTGTTGTTATGTGCCATTGAGTCAGACCCGACTCATAGTGACCCCTCCTTGAGTTTCTGAGTCAGTATCGCTATGGAAGTAGATTGCTCA
>NW_006921728.1:6261050-6276963 GCF_000298275.1 Orycteropus afer afer | reverse complement strand
AACAATGAACTAATACTATATTTGTCCTTCTGTGATTGACTTATTTCACTCAGCATAATGTCCTCCAAGTTCATCCATATTATGCGGTGTTTTGCAGACTCTACATTATTCTTTAGTGCTGCATAACATTCCATTATGTGTATGTACCATGGTATGGTCATTCACTCTTCCGCTGGTGGGCACATAGGTTATTTCCATCTTTTTGCTATTGTAAATAGTGCTGTGATGAACATGAGTGTGCATATATCTGTTTCTGTCCTGGCTCTTACCTCTCTAGGATATATACCTAGTAATGGGATTGCTGGATCAAATGGTATCTCCAATTCCAGCTTTCTAAGGAATTGCCAAGGAGCTCTGGTAGCATAGTGCCTAAGGTACCTGACTGCTAACCAGAAGGCTGGCAGTTCAAATCCACCAGCCACTCCTTGGAAAGAAGATGGGGCAATCTACTTCCGTAGTGATACTACCTCGGAAACCCAAGGAGGGGTCGCTGTGAGTCAAGTCCGACTTGACGGCACATGGCAACAACAAAAAGGAATCGCCATATTGCTTTCCACAGTGGTCGTATCACTTCACAATCCCACCAGCAGTGTATGAGAGTCCCAATCTCTCCACATCCCCACCAGCATTTGTTATTTTCTGTCTTGTTGAACCTTGCCATCAGTGCTGGGGTAAGACAGTATCTCATTGTTGTTTTGATTTGCATCTTTGATGGCCAATGATTGTGAGCATCTCTTCATGTATTAGCTGGCCACTTGAATATTCTCCTTGGTGAAGTGTCTATTCATGTCTTCTGCCCATTTTTCAATTGGATTGTTCATTCCTTTGAGGTTGAGGTGTTGGAGTTTTGTATAAATCTTAGAGATAAGTCCCTTGTCAGATATGTAATTATTGGTAAATATGAATTGTTGCTGTCATTTTTGTTAGGTGCTTTTTCATGGTGTCGATTTCTTTGTTCCATATAATTTTCTATGTTGAACTCGTTTTGTTTATGAATTGTGTTATCACTTCCTTTGTTGTTACTGCTTTAGTATTAACTAAATATTTGTGCTGGTCCTCTTTTTTATTTTGATGTGAAGGTTTATCATTTTTTCTTTGAGGTTACCCTGTGATTTATAGTTTTTTTCCCAAGTTACAACAGTCTGTTCTACCTTGTAGTTGTCTTGACTTCCCTACCATCTGTAATGACACAGTTTTTCCTACTTTTTGGTTTGTAGTTGTCCTCATTTGTCAATTGATGGCTCTGGTTCCCTGTTTACATTCTTATAGGCTTATTTACTTTGGGGAAGTCAGCTATCTTGCCAACCAACTGGAAGAGATTCTTATTTGTGCCCATTCCAAAGGAAGGTGATCCAATGGAATGCGGAACTATTGCGGAACTATCAAACACTATCATTAATATCACACACAAGTAAAATTTTGCTGAAGACAACTCAAAAACAGTTGCAGGAACTGCCAGAAATTCATGCTGGGTTCAGAAGAGGACATGGAATGAGGAGTATCACTGTTGATGGATCATGGCTGAGAACAGAATACTAGAAAGATGTTTTCCTGACTATGCAGATGCATTCGACTGTGTGGATCATAACAAATTATGAATAACATTGCAAAGAACAGGAACTCCAGAGCACTTAACTGTGCTCACGTGGAACCTGTACATAGAGCAAAAGGCAATCACAAGGGGATAGCACATAGTTTGAAGTCAGGAAAGGTGTGTGTCAGGGCTGTACCCTTTAACTATACTTATTCAATGTGTGTGCTGAGCAAATAGGAACTCTGGTAGCACTGTGGTTAAAGCATTGAACTACTAACCAAAATGCCAGCGATTCAAACTCACTGGATGTTCCTCAGGAGATAAGACACTCTGCTTCCATGAAGATTTACGGAACCATATGGGGAAGTTCTACTCAGTCCTAGAGGGTCACTATGAGTTGGAATTGACTCAATAGCAGTGATGGGATGCTGAGCAAATAATCCAAGAAGCTGGACAATATGAAACGGAGTGCAGCATCACTGCAGAAAGACTCATTAACAACCTGAAATATGCAAATAACACAATCTTGATGGCTGAAAGTGAGGATGACTTGAAGCATTTACGGATGAATTTTAAAGACTACAGCCTTCGGTGTGGATTACTCCTCAACATAAAGAAAGCAAAAAACCACACAACTAGACCAATGGGCAACATCACAATAAATGGAGAAAAATATTGAAGTTGTCAGGGATTTCATTTTGCTTTGACCCACAATCAACACCCATAGAACCAGCAATCAAGAAATGAGATGTCTTATTACACTGGGCAAATCTGCTGCAAAAGATCTCTTTAAAGTGTTAGAGAGCAAAGATATCACTTTGAAGACTAAGGTGCACCTCACCCAAGCCATGGTCTTTTTAATAGCCTCTTATGTGTATAAATGCTGAACAATGAATTAGGAAGACCAAAGAAGACTTGATGCCTTTTAATTGTTATACCAGCCAAGAATACTGAACATACCATGGAATGGCAGAAGAACAAACAAATCTGTCTTGGAAGAAGTACAGTGGGAATGCTCCTTACAAGTGAGAATGGCCAGACTTCATCTCTTTTGTCATATTGTCAGAAGGGCCCAGTCCCTGGAGAAGGATGTCATGCTTGGAAAAGTAGAAGGTCACTGAAAAGGGGAAAGACCCTCAATGAGATGGAAAAAGAAAAGATTATGAGGATGACACACTACCAGGCAGTGTTTTGTTCTATTGTACTAGGGTCACTACGAGTTGGAACCAACTCGATGTCACCTAACAACAATTCCACCTATCCAACCATACATCCCTACCCACCCAACTGTGAAGACTAGTCTGACCACCCTTGTTCACACACACACCACATTTCATCCTCCTTCCTCCCATGCTCCTGAAGTGCCCTGTTCCTTCTCATCTAATGCAACTACATACCTTTAAAAACCTGCCATAAAACCCATTCTATTGGTACAACCTCTGCCACTGCTCTTTCTCTTCTTTGAAGTCCTACACCACATCAAAATTGTATCACATAATTTATCATTTAATTACGATACTGCATTATTAGAGTTTTGCTCTGTGCAATTCTTCTTTCTCCAACTCATGATAAGTAAGTTTTTGGCACAACTCTCATTTTATGCTTCTTTTATATTTCTGCAGTTCCAAGAGTTATATTTACTGTTTGGTAAAGAAGGAGTTTGGTCATTTAAGTGATCTCCCATTCTCCCAGACTGAACTGACCAAATCCAGTTTGAATCTTCACACTTAATAACAGTTGATTTTGGAAGAAAGAAAGGTAAAGGGATTGCTTTTCCTTGATGTATAATTCAATTTGTTTTCCAAGTCCTAATTTTCCCCATAACTTGCTTTGAAGTGGTTAATAGATGTGAAAGTGCTGCCTTTGATTGGGAAGATTCCATGACTCACATGGCCAAAGATCTGACTTAAACATAACAAGCACTGAGAATCCTACAACCCTTTTGTGGCTCCAAGGGACCAAAACACAGAGAATCTGCCTACGCAACATCATTGACAATGAGTACCCTGACCCTTTCATCTTTAGTCTCAGGGCCATTGAGAAAAGGGCACTCAAGAACAAAACACTTCAGCTGTCTTTAAGCAACTGCTGCTTCTGTGACCTTTCACTCTAGACAGGTAGCCCAGAGTTCAAGTTCACATCCCTTTCCCATACACACACTGTTCTTAGGGCTGTGTGAAAGAGCTCTGGGGTGGCCTTTTCAATGACTTGGCCCCCATCAGGTTCTGTCTGGCTATCAGCAATAAATGACAACATCAAGGTTTTCACCTCATTAGTTTTCAGGTTCATCTGGAGAGAGTATGGCTTGTTCCTGCAGGTTCTCAGTTGGGAAATAAGCCATACAACTCTGATCTGGACAGCCAAGGAATTTAGATATAACTATGTTATAATTAGGCCACTTTATCTGGTCCCAAAGTCCTTATTAGTCATTTTTCACTTGAAGGTCATTAATCCATAACAACAAAAACACTGGTAAAGAAAAAAATAATTTCTTTCCTGTCATGAGGGATTTTTCAGATGGACAAAGAGAAAGCATGCAACAACACATCTGTGTTTTAAAGTAAGAAGGCTTTCAAGTTATTCAGTAAATATGGCAAATACAACATGACTTACTTCAATATGATGGCAACCAGGGGCAAGAGAAGAGGAGAAAAGGGGAGATGAAATAGAAAGAGGAGAAACAGGAAGAGGCACACTGAGACAACAAAGGAGCAAAAGCTCAAAGCCATCACTGACCTCACAGTGTCACAGTGCTTGGGCACTCCCCATCCAGCCCTAGAGAAGAGAATCCTTTCCTAGGAGAGCTTGAATGATGCTAGCCTCTTGGGTGGTCCTCATTCTCCACAGAGCTGGGCCTAGATTGCCGGTGAAGGAAGCCATGACACAAACCACCCCTTTATTCACAATGGCTGGAAGCTCTCCTTCTCTCAGTCCTGCTCTACTACCTGTTCTTTGTGGATGGTTGAGTTGGGCCACAAGAAGCCCACCTGTTTGACAGAATGAGCTCTCACATTTTTTTAACCCTCTGGCCATTAGGGCCATCTGCACAGTGATGAAAGATGTCCCTTCCTACCCAACTGATGACATCACCTTTCACGCCTCTCATAGAGACAAGCATGCCTCATGAGGCCTGTCGGCAGCCTGCAGTAATGTTCCTTAGAAGCAGTGACCAGCAGGAAGAAGGCTATTTGTCGGCAAAACAATGAACTCTTTAAGTCTGGGCACCATGGTCAGGGCACCTCAGCAATCTTAAAACCTGCTCAGCAACACAAGACTTGACAATGGACTCAACAAAGGATTTATGCATTGATGGATGGACTGAATGAGAGAATGAACAAATAAACAAACTTTGTTAACTGCAAATCACCATGTTAGTAAAGTTATTTAAAAAATAAATTTCCATCAACCAATGAGTCTCTAATGGAAGCAGCAGTGAAGAAAACAGATGCTATATTGCATTGGGCAAATCTGCTGCAAAAGACCTCTTTAAAATGCTGAAGAGCAAAGATGTCTCTTTAAAGACTATGCTGCACCTAACTCAAGCCATGGTGTTTGCAATCATCTCATATGCATGTGAAAGCTGGAGCATGAATAAGGAAGACTGAAAAAGAGTTGATGCTTTTGAGTTGTGGTATTCGCAAAGAATAGTGAAAGTACCATGGACTGCCAGAAGAACTAACAGATTTGTCCTGGAAGAAGTGCAGCCAGAATGCTCCTTGGAAGTGAGAATGGCCAGACTTCATCTCACCTACTATGGTTATATTGTCAGAGGGGCCATTCCCTGGAGAAGGATATCATGCTTGGTAAAGTGGAGAGTCAACAAAAAAGAGGAAGGCCCTCAATGAGATTGACACAGTAGCTGCAACAATGGGCTCAGGTACAGCAAGTACTGTGAGAGGTGAAAAGACAGATGACAGGTGCACGACCAGGCAGTGCTTCATTCTGTTGTACATGGGGTCGCTATGAGTTGGAAGTGACTCAACAGCACCTAATAACACAACAACACAATCTACGGGTCTTACTTTTCCTACTGTATCTTTGAATTGTAAGTCCTTTTTCCTACTATATCTTTGAATTGTAAATCCTATCAATGACTTATTTTTCAACTCATAGGTTTTAATAGCATTATTATTTTTTCAGTGTTTATCTTTTCTTTGATTACAAAAGTAACACACACCTACTGTGAAAAAAGGGGTGCAACTATATATAAAAGATTATAAAACACTGCAATTATAATATATATACCTATATATAAAGTGGTGGCATAGTGCCTAAGGCATTTGACTGCTAACCAGAAGGCTGGTGGTTCAAACCCACCAGCCACTCCTGGGAAGGAAGACTGGGCAATCTACTTCCGTAGTGATACAGCCTCGGAAACCCAAGGAGGGGTGGCTATGAGTCAGACCCAACACAACGGCAGTGAGAATGATATATGAAGTATAAAGATAAGGATATAGAAATAAAAACAGTGGTGCTAAAGGTTAAGAACACAACTACTAACTGAAAGGTTGGCAGTTTGAACCATCTAGAAGTACACTGGAAGAAAAGCCTGTAATGTGCTTCCAAAAGTTCACAGCCTTGAAAACCGTATGGAGTGCAATTCTAGTCTGTCACACATGGCATTGCCGTGAGTCAGAATCAACTCAAAGCAACTTTTTCAAGAATATATAAAGCAAACCAAAAACAGTAAAAAAAAAACCTCACTGCTGTCAAGTCGTTCCTGACTCATAGCAACTCCTCCTTTGGTTTCCGAGGCAGTATCACCATGGAAGTAGATTGCCCATTCTTCCTTCTGAGGAGTGGCTGGTGGGTTTGAACCACCAACCTTCTAGTTAGTGGCAAGTGCCTTAGGCACTATGCCACCAGAGCACCCATATAAAGTGTAAATCTAACGTAATCCCACCTGTATTTGGAAAATTAACATCATGTATGCATTTAAGTTAAGCGAAGTGAATAAAAGTTTCTGCAAGCAATTTTTTTAGAAAAAGTTTTGTACATATTGCTTTATTCATCTTTATTTTTATTCCTGTTGTTGTTGTTGCTGTTGTTTTGCCGTCGAGTCGACCCTGGCTCATAGCGATCCCTCCTTGGGTTTCCGAGGCAGTATCACTACAGAAGTAGGATTGCCCAACCTTAATTTTATTTATTTTGTTGTTATTGTTGGGAATATACACAGCAAAATATATACCAATTCAAGAGTTTCTACATGAACAATTTAGGGATACTGATTACATTTACTCAATGCTCACCACTCGTCTGTCAGTCTGTCATACTGTGGTGGCTAGCATGTTGCTGTGAGGTTGGAGGCTATGCTACCATTATTTCGAATACCAGCAGAGTCACCTATGGTGGACAGGTTTCAGAAGTACTTCCAGAGTAAGACAGACTGGAAAGAAGGAAGGGGCCATCTACTTTTCAAAGAATTAGCCCCTGAAAATCTTATGAATAGCAGTTAAACAGGAGCTCTGGTAGCATAGTGCCTAAGGCACTTGACTGCTAACCAGAAGGCTGGCGGGGTTCAAACCCACCAGCCACTCCTCGGAAGGAAGGTTGGGCAATCCTACTTCCGTAGTGATGCTGCCTCGGAAACCCAAGGAGGGGTCGCTATGAGTCGGGGCCAACTCGATGGCAGACAACAACAACAGCAACAACAGCAGCAGCAGTTAAACACTGTCTAATATATTACTGGAAAACTTTATGAAGAGCCCTGAAACATTGTCAATGGTGAGCTTAAGCATAGCAAGGATTGTAAGGATGGTTCAGGACAGGACAGTGTTTCATTCTGTTGTACATATGGTCGCTATGTGTCAGAATTGACTCAATAGCACCTAACAACAACAATGCTCCCTAAAGTTCCTATCTAATCTTTCAATATGCTATTGTCAATTTAATCCCATATAAATAGTCCTTAAAAGAGCGTAATGTTCGGGGCAGACCTCTTCCCCACCCCCACCCCCTTGTTTTTTACTAGTTAAGCTGAAGTATTTTTTGGTCTTAAGATTAATCTATGGGATATTTTTGGTTTAAGAATTAAAGATTATCTCAAGGCAATAGTTCCAAGGATTCATCTGCCCTCTGTGGCTCCAGAAAATCTAGAGAACATGAGATTTTGAAATTCTGGTCTACATTTTCCCCCCTTTTGCTCAAGATTCTTCTATGGAATCTTTGATGAAAATGTTCAGTAATGGTAGCCAGGCACCATGCAGTTCTTCTAGTCTTATGGCAAAGGACGTAGTTGTTCATAGAGGCAATTAGCCACACATTCCATATCCTCCTTCTATTTCTGACTCTCTTTCCTCTGTTGTTCCAGGTAAATAGAGACCAATTGTTGTGCCTTGGATGGCCACTTGCAAGCTTTCAAGACCCCAGGCACTATATAGCAAACTAGTATCAGAAGCACTAAGCATGTTATTAGGTAACAAGAAAGTCTCATGAAACCATGATCCTAAACCTCCAAACAAGGAACCAAATCCTATGATGATTTCATTGTACATAAGCAGCCTCAGCAGCTACTAATTTGTTTTATAATTGTAAATATGTCTATCACACAACTTTTGCCAATACAACTTTTTATAATGCATAACCCATTGATAGCATTAACAATGATGGCTAAGCCATCCTACTCTTCATCAGTGTGATATTTCCATCAATGTTAACCTCCTTCTTCTCCTCCTGCCCCAGATAACTACTAATAAACTTTGGTCTCTATAACTCACTGACGTCAAATCAATCCCAATTCATAGCGACCCCTCCTTGGGTTTCCAAGGCTGTATCTCTACAGAAGCAGATTGCCCAATCTTCCTTCCAAGGAGTGGCTAGTGGGTTTAAACCACCAGATTTCTGGTTAGCAGTCAAATACCTTAGGTGGTGGTACTTAATGTTGTATGTCAACTGGGCTGGGCCTGGTTTTGAGTAGCTGGGCAGCTGGATGTACTTATTTCCCATGATAAGACTGTAGTCACTTCCATGGTGGAATCTGCTGTGAGCAGCTAGGTCATTGTTTGCAGCGTGTGGTCTGCTTCCAGTATATAAGGAGATGCTTTGAGAAAGGTCTCTAGTTTTTGGCACATCTGGATCCTGGATTTGGCCAAGTCTGCACCTCAGTGGCCTGCCATGTTGTTGTTGGATTGTTCCTGGACTTGAACTAGTTATCTGCCATACTGCTTGTTGATCTTGGGACTGCACCTTTTTACCTGTCGATCTTGAGCAGCTGCATGAGTCAGAAAAAGCCTCCAGCTCTAGAGGGCCTTTAAGGGGCAGAGCTGAAACCCAGGGCTGAAGTGCCTTTACCTAGCCCCTAGAGATGGCACTCTGTATTTGGACTTCCAGCTCCTAAACTGTAAGAGAATAAATTCCCATTTGTTAAAGCCATCCACTTATGGTATGTTTCATATAGCAGCACTAGAGAACCAAGACACTACACCTTTCCCTTTTTTTTGTCTTTTTATGTAAGTGAAGTTGCACAGTATTTGTCCTGTTATAATTGGCTTATCTCACTCAGCATAATATCTTCAAGCTCCATCCATAATGTAGCATACATTAAGACTTCATTTCTCCTACTGGCTGTGCTGTTGTATGTACATGCCACATTTTGTTTATGCATTCACGTGTGGGTGGGAATTTAGATTGTTTCCACCCTTTGACTATTATGAATTGTGCTTCAATGAACAATGGTGTACCAATCTCTGTTGAGTCTCTGCCTCAAGTCTTCTAGGTATATATACCTAGAAGTGGAATTCCTGTGTCATATGGAACTTCCATTTTTAGTTTTTTGATGAATCGCCACACTGTTTTCCACAATGGCTGAACCATTTTGCATTCCCAACAGCAATGGATAAGGGTTCCAATTTCCCCATATCCTCACCAACATTTGCTATTTATTTATTTATTTTAGCCATCCTAGTGGGAGTGAAATGGTATCTCATTGTGGTTTTGCTTTGCATCTCTCTGATGGCTAATGATGTTGAGCATCTATCTTCTCATGTGTTTGGTATCCATAAATGTGTGGGTTTATTTCTGGATTCTCAATTCTAGTCCAATGATCTATGTAACTATTATTATACCAATACCAGGCTGTTTTGACTCTATAGCTACATATTGTTGTTGTTATGTGCCGTCGACTCAGATCCGGAAGACTGCTAGAGAATTTTGATTGGGATTATATTGAATCTATACATTGCTTTAGGTAGTATTGACACCTTAACAATATCAAGACTTTTAATTCATGAACATGGAATATCTTTCATTTATTCAAGTCTTCTTTAACCTTTCTCAGCAGTGCTTTATAGTTTTCATTATATAAATCCTTCACGTCACTGGTTAGATAGTTTATACTCTTCGATGTTACTGTTTCCCTAATTTCTTTTCAGATTTCTCACTGCTGGTCTGTAGAAACCCAACTGATTTTGTTTGTTGACCTTGTACCCTATAATTAAATTCCTCTATTAGCTCTAGAAGTTTCCTGGTGGACCCTTCAGGATTTTCTATATATGTTGTTGTTGTTGTTGTTATGTGCCATCAAGTCAGCCCTGACTCATAGCAACCCCTCCTTGTATATAGGATCCTATTATCTGGTAGTATAGTGCCTAAGGCACTTGAACGCTAATCAAAAAGCTGGCAGTTCAAACCCACCAGCCACTCCTCAGAAGGAAGATTGGGCAAACGTACTTCTGTGGTGATACTGGCTCGGAAACCCAAGGAGGGGTCACTATGAGTCGGGGCCGACTCAACAGCACATAACAACAACAACATCATCATCTGCAAAGAGAGATAATTTTACTTCTTTTTTCTAATCTGGATATGCAGTGTAATGAATTGGTTAATATGGCCTTTCTAGCCATAGTCCTCCATTTTGAGATGTATTGTAAATCCTAGCCTCTACTCCTGGTTAGAGTGGGATGGATCTTGAGTCCTGCCTTGCTGGAAGGTGTGACTGAAGGAACCACCTTTAGTTTCCTTGAGGGTATATATGTGAATGTACAGGGCAATTTTGCTCCCAATCTTGTGTTTGGTTCCTCATCATCTCACCCCTGGACTTGAGACAGCAGTCAGTCATTTGACCTGCCAATTTGGGTTCACCAGGTCCTGCAACCACATGAGTATTGAGAATACAAGACCTACACCTGACCCACAGATTTGGGACTTGCTAGACTCCCAGTCTCCACCACTGTGTGAGAAATTTCCTTGGAAATCTGTGAGTTCTGTAAGACGTTACAGCAAAATACGGACCCTAAGATGGGAAGGAGAATACTCAGGGAAGGAGAAGGAGTTGATGTTAGAGATGATGGAGTGGTACAGCAGTTTGGAAAAGCTGGACATTTGGGACCCCCTCCTCTAAAGGACCAGCCTCATGGTGATCCTTCTAAAAGAAATTAGTCAAGCTGGATACCTTTTATGTATCTTTATTGTCATATAGCTGTGGCTGGAACTTCTAATGTAACATCGAATAGAAATGGTCTTCTTTGATTTCAAGGAAAAAACTCTCTTTTCTCCATTAAGTATAATGCTGTCTGTTGGTCTTTCATATTCGCCATGAATCATACTCAGGGATTTCCCTTCTATTCCAGTCTTCCTTTGATTTTTCATCAAGAAAGGATGTTGGATTTTATCAAATGATTTTTCTGCATCCATAGATACAATTACATGGTTCTCTTCCTTTGTTCTATTGATACGGTGTATTCCATTAAGTTTCTAATGTTAAATCATCCTTGCATTCTTGGAGTGAATCTCACTTGGTCATGGTTTATGACTCTTTTAATACGCTGTTGGATTGTTAGCTAGTATTTTGGGTAAGGATTTTTGCATCTATATTTTTAGATGTAGTTTTCTTTTCATGTGGTTTCTTTGTTTCATTTTGGAATCAGGGTTATGTTTGCTTCATAGAATGAGTTAGGGAGTATTCCTTTCTTCTCTTTCTTTTGGAAAGGCTTAAACAGCACTGGTATCAATTCTTCTCTAAATGTTTGGTAGAATCCACTAGAGAAGCCATCTAGTCCAGGACATTTTTTTGGGAGGGAAGTTTTTGATCACTGATTCTATCTCTTCACCTATTATGGGTCTGTTGAGACTTTCTATTTCCTCTTGAGTCAGTTTGGGTAGGTTGTGTGCTTCTATGAATTTGTTTATTTCATCTAAGTTATCCAGTTTGTTGTCATACAATTGTTTATAATATTCTGTCATAATTCTCTTTATTTCTATCAGTTCAATGGCAATGTCACCTCTTATTGTTTATTTTGGTTATTTGTATCCTTTCTTTTCTTTTGTCTAGCTAAAGGTTTGTCAATTTTATTGATATTTTCAAAGAAGCAACTTCTGGTTTTATTGATTTTCTCTACTGTTTTTCTGTTTCCTATTTTATTTATTTCTGTTCTGATCTTTGTTATTTTATTTTTTTCTAGTAGGTTTAGGCTTAGTTTACTCTCTATTGGTCTTTATTTCGATAGCAAGTTCTTACATTTTAATTCTCAACTTCCCTTCTTTTTCTTCTGCTCTCTCTGAAACTTGAACTGCTCAATTTGCCTATTTAAAGCATTTAAAGTCATGGCCAAAAAAGCAAAACTGGAATGGACTCAAATTTGTAAAATGTGAGTGTACCAGAACAATTACCAGAATGGGAAAAATTACATTGTGATGTCCTGCTAGAAACTTAATCTCCCTCTTAGAAAATGAGGGCTGTATGTGCAGTACATAGCAACTAAATCTTTTGATCAGCAAAGTTGGAAAGAATGATGTCCCGCTCAAAGATGGTGGCCAACCGTGCCACTTTGAATATGTGCTGCTGTCCACAGTCCTGGCAGTAAGCCAATCTCTTGCATTAGACTTCTAAAAAGGCTCACTATGTCTTTTCCTGGAAGTTCTAGAGGCATAGTGCCTAAGGCATTTGACTGCTAAGCAGAAGGCTGGCAGTTCAAACCCACCAACCACTCTTTGGAAGGAAGGTTGATCGATCTACTTCCATAGTGATACTGCCTTGGAAATCCAAGGAGGGGTCGCTATGAGGCAGATCCAACTCAACGGCAGTGCTTTGTTTTTTGGTTATGCCTCTTCCAAGTCTCCTTTTCCAGGGCTTCAGCCTATAATTTTTACATTCCTGTTATCATTCCGGTACATATTTTACACATTAGGGTCTCCTGATTTCACTGAGTTGCCATGACTACACCAGTTTGAAACTCTGATTTAAAGAGGCCTCTATGGCAGCAAATGAGGAGCAGCAGCCACAAACATCACCACTCCGTGGCTGGGGCTCCACAAGGACCATAGGATTGCCAAGAATGCCAGCCAGCCTAGCCACCAGGGTCCTGCAGGAGAGAGACACCACTCCCATGTGTGGCTTAGCCTTAGGGGCATCACCAAGCTGAAAAGAGCTCCAAACACAAGTGAACACTTTTGTCCATCAAGAGAAGGGGGCTCAAACACATCAGGGCTGAGAGGAAAAGGAAATGAGCCAGTATAGCCATGGGATGGGCAGAGGACACAGCCAAGAAAGGCAGAATCTCCCACCCAATCCCGTGAGGAAAAATACACATGAAATGAACTTCCTACTGTTCTCCAAGTAAAAGGCATAAACCTTTTTTATTTGTTTGTTGTTTTATTGAGATATCACTCATATACCATAAAATTCACCCTTTTAAAGTACACAATTAAGTGGTTTTTTGTACATTCACAAGGTTGTGCAACCATCACCACTATCTAATTCTAAACATTTCCATTACCCCAAAAAGAAATCCCAAACCAATTAGCTGTCACTCCTCCTCCCCTCTCCTCCCCAGGCCTTGGCAACCACTAATTTACTTTCTGTCTCGATGTATTTGCTTCTTTGGGACAATTCATGTAAATGGAATCATAAAATTTGTATCTGGCTTCTTTCACTTCATCTATGTTGTGGCACAAATCAGTATTTAAATCTTTTTGTAGTGAATAATATTCCATTGTATGGATATATCATATCTTATTTATCTATTCACCAGTTGATAGACATTTAGATTGTTTCTGTTTGTTTATTATGAAAAATAATAGTGTTACTATGAACATTTGAGTACAAATTTTTATATGGACACACATTTTCATTTCTCTTATGTATATACCTAGAAGTGGAAATGTTCTCTATGTTTATGGAAGCTTTATTTTTGATTAATTATTTCTGTGCAAATTCCCTCCTACACAAACCTATATACATTTTTAACTATCAGTGGCCTGAGCACGCTAAATGTCAACCTGGCATTCACAAAATGCAGATGACCTGATGCCTGAAGACCTTCACCCCTTGAATATTCCAGAACTAGACCTACCTTCCTTAGAGCTTAGGACCTTCCACCTCCTCAAAAGACACTCAAGACTAAGCTGAGCTCAAAACTAGCCAAAAACAGCATGCAACCCCAGGCAGCTTCAGGCTCAGCTTAAAGGGAAAGTAGCCAAACTTTCAAGAGTCCAGAGAGCCAAGGCCATCAAGAACCTACTCTGGCCAAGGGCAAAGCCACAGGCTGTCAAGTATCCTGGCTCTGTGAGCCTTCTCCTACCCTGGAGGCTTAGGCTAAGGGACCACTGATCCAACAAAACCAGACCAACCACCCAGGGTTCTTCCCCAGAGTTTCCAGGCCTTGTCACCACCTCAACCCCATTCTCTGATCCACTGCTCCTCAAATATCAGCCTTCCCAGGTTTAATCCTTCTGAGCCCTCCATGTCTTCTGAGAACCACCAGGCTCTTAAAAGATAGAGTTCTCAGTTTGCCTCCTACTCTAAAAGCTCAGCATCTCAAATGTAAAGACACAGTCCAAATTGCAGTCCAGATAAGGCAAGAATTAACTCTGGGGTATTTGCCAAAAGCAATCAAAGTCATATTGACTTCTAAATCTTAACCCTCCATTCTACATTCCTATCACCATCAATACATCCTTCCTGTGGGAACTGAACTAACACATGAGACAAAACAAAAGGATTGACGTTCTCTTGGATGTGGTAGAGGAGTCAGTAAAAGAAATAGGTAAATCTTCTGGACAATACTTTTTCCTGTCTTCTGTGATGAAACAAAAATCAAGATGATTCTTTAGGGATCTCTAAGTCTCGTCTAAGATCTTTTTATTGTTCTATCATGCTTTAGCGGGGGGTGGGGGGGAATGCTATTGCTAAACTTTATCTTCAATTTAACTGCCCAGAGTTATTGGAAGAAGTAAAAGAACCAAATACTTAGAGAAAGTCGACGTCATTGCCATATGAGCATACCATAGAGCTTTCAAAGAATGGATAAGATTTGAGACCTCAGATCCAACTCGATGGTAGTGTGTTTGGTTTTTGGTTTGGTTTAATATTGAGATCAGATTTGCTCTCCAAAATGGATTCCAGGTATTACTAATACATCTCAAAAAATATATATATTCTGGACTATAAAGAGCTTTCTTTATCAAGGTATTCTAAGACCAATTAGTATGTTCTCATGGGTTGGAAATTTTGCAGAAAAAGCTTAGACATAGTTGTCACAGAGGACCATAAGGATCACCAATGCACTCTGTGAATGGGGGGGAAGATGCTCAAATATCTTCCATTTAGTTTTACCTTTCCCATTGAGTCAAGGCAGAAAGACTTGGTTTCTCTGTGTCTCATTTCTTGATGCAGTGAAATTATTCATATTTTATACAATCATGATCCATTCCGAAAATGTCCAGGTGGAGGAGTAAAATTTCCCCTTGACTAGAAATTGGAAATCAGGGCTCAAGCCCTAGATGTGTAATTCAGCAGTGCTTCTCAAACTGTAATTAGTGCAAGCATCACCCAGGGATCTTGTTAAAATGCAGATTTTGATTCAGCAAGTCTGGGTGGGATCTGAGATTCTGCATTTCAAAGGAGTTCCCAGGTGATGCTGGTGCTACAGATTCAAGGACCACACTTTGAGTAGCCAAGATTAGAGTACCTCATTTCTCTTCACTGGGCTTGTATCTTATCTTCCAATGAAAGAGGCTTGGGATAGGCTTTGATCATGCCTATTGTAAAATTAAACTTTTCTCTGGAGTATTTTCAAAGTGTCGGTGACATTCACATGCAGATGTAGAGTGGTTACAGCCAGGCTGAAATTTTAGCTCCTTATGTCCACACAAAAACATATACACAAATGTTCACAGTAGTATTATGTATAATAACAAACAAGTGGAAACAATCCAAGTGTCCATCGACTGACAAGTAGATAAACAAAATGCGCTTTTTCATCTATAAACCAAAAACCAAATGTGCTACCGTCGAGTTGGATCTGACATACAGCGACCCCTCCTTGGGTTTCCAAAGCGGTATCACTAAGGAAGTAGACAACTTTCCTTCCGAGGAGTGGGTGGAGGGTTTGAACTTCCAGACTTCTATGAGTAGTTAAATGCCTTAGGCACTAAGCTACCAGA
>NW_006921728.1:6254925-6257300 GCF_000298275.1 Orycteropus afer afer | reverse complement strand
TTGTGTACTGCCTTCCTATTCACCCAAGTTAATATGTGTATACCCTCTAGTTAGTGGTTTACCCTTCATTCCCCTCCCGCTCCTGGTAACCATCAAAGAGTATCTGGCTTGCATCTTGCTTTAAGACATACTTTCTCAAGATTTTGTGGGGTTATACCTTCTTCCCTAGGGCTGCAAGGTTGCTATAGGTGAAAACCACCCCTGATGCTTCCCTTGGTCACCCTGTGTCACAGCAAGTGGTGTTGACCAGCAGTTCCTGCATTAGTGGGCCCTGGGCTCCTCCTGAGCACCGCTTCACTTAGAACAAAGAACAGTCCACTGCCAATTAGCAGAACAATGGTCTATTCAGTGCTTCTTCAAGTAAAGACTCCTTTTGTCCAGATTGCTGACTTTGGAATGTTCTTGAGGTTTTGGTGTGGGAAATTAGAATTACCAGGGCAAAGACAGCAGAAGACGACTTCTCCCCATAGGAAAATGATGCCATCTAAAGGTAGTTGGTTTTCTACTACTCCCGCAATTGCTTGTGTTTCTATCCATGGGGTAAGCACTATTTTCTTTGCAAAACACAAAAAGGCTATTTGTTTTAGGGACATAGCTTTCAGAGCACAAGCTATGTTTGTTTCCATCCCAGGCAACTTTGCATAAACTAGACATGAGTAATAGTTTCATAGCTTTTGTGGACAGTAACAAAATACCTGTGAAAGGATCCAAATTGCTGTTTCTAATCATTTTAGTACCAGGGTTCCCAGAACCTCAGCAAATACTGGTTCAGAGGGTAAAATCCTCAAACTTGAGTAATGATGTAACTTGAGAAAATAGAAGTCTCTAACCAAAGTTAAAAGTGTTCAATTTGCAAGTTCTACTTCTATTGAGTGTATATTTTGTCATAATCTTAAAAATATAAATTATTTGGCCTATATTATTCCAATTAGAGATGTAACCTTTATGAATTGTCAAGTATGAATCAGTGTCTGGTAGTGTTTTCGACTGACACTTCTGAAGGCTTTGTATAAGGAAGCTCATGATTGGTGGTATTAACACAATGACTACTAACCTCACAACAGTCTCGTGCAAATTACTATTACAACCTCTCATTTGACGAATGAGAAGAAATTAGCTAACTTGTCCAAGGTCACATACTTAGTAAGTGAAGAAACTAGAGGTTTATAACAGCTTTATTGAGACATAACTTATATACCATAAAACCTACTCTTTTAAAATATACAGTACTTTTTAGCATAGAGCTTTGCAACCGTTATCTGCTTTTTGAACATTTCCAATATCCCCCAATAAAACCTCATGCCCATTAATGGTCATGATTCATTTCTAATATCACCCTCCCCAGTCTTCTTCTTATTATTGTTAGGTGTCATTGAGTTGGCTCTGACTCGTAATGACTCCATGTACAATAGAATGAAACACTGCCCGGTCCTGTGCAAGCCTCATAATCCTTGCTATACCTGAGGCCATCCATCACTGCAGCCACTATGACAATCCATCTTGCTCAGAGCCTTCCCCTTTTTTGCTGACCCTCAACTTTACCAAGCATGATATCCTTCTCCAGGGAATGGTCCCTTCTGACAACATGACCAAAGTAGGTGAGACGAAGTCTGGCCATTCTCACTTCCAAGGAGCATTTGGGCTGTACTGTCTTCTTGTTAGATGTCACTACTAGTTGAAATTGACTCTGTGACCAATAGTGAACCATGTGATGGAGGAGAACTTCCCCATAGGGTTTTCTTGGCTGCCATTGTTACCTAATTCTATTTATTTGTTGTTGAGAACATCACAGTAAAACATGCAACAATTCAACAGTTTCTATATGTAGCATTTAGAGACATTGATGACATTCTTCAAGTTGTACAACCATTCTTATCTCCTTTCCTGAGTAGTTCCTTTCTCATTAACATAAATTCACTGTCCTCTAAGATTTCTGTGTTATCTTTCAAGTTGCTGTTGTCAGTTTGATCCCATATAGATAGTTCTTAAAAGAGCACAGTGCTCAAGACAGACATTTTTTATTAGTTAGGCTAAAGAATTATTTGGTTGGATGCAGTCTTTGTGGAACCAGGTCACCAAGACTTTGTCCTGCAGAGAGCAGTTTGGTAATTTCAAACTGCCAACCTTGTGGTTAGCATCTGAGCGCTTAACTGTTTGTGTTATCAGAGCTCCTTTCCCCAGTCTGAGGCAACCACTAATATATCTGTCTATATTTATTTGCCTATTGTGGAACCCCCCACCCCCAGGGTTACAGGTGAGAAGAGACAACTCAGGGACACCCAAAGTAGCAGGCGGGAAGAGCAGGAGAAAGGGGATTAAAAGCCAGGAAGCCAGAGAGAAGAGCAATCAGCTGAAGGGATTAGGTGAGGAGAGGA
>NW_006921728.1:6233535-6250960 GCF_000298275.1 Orycteropus afer afer | reverse complement strand
GGAAACGACTCGACGGCACTTAACAACAACAACAACATGCAGGAGAACTGGCTTTGATTCCCACCCCATGCACCTCCTTGCACAGCCACCACCCATCTTCTGTGGACGCTTATGTGTTGCTATGGCACTGAATAGGCTTCAGCAGAGCTTTCAGACTAAAATAGACTAGGAAGAAATGCTTGAAGATCTACTTCAAAGAAATCAGCCAGTGAAAAACCCAATGGATTGCAATGGTCAGATATGCAATGATCATGAGGCTGGCAATGGACTAGGCAGTGTTCCATTTAGTTGCACATGGGGTCATCATGAGTCAAGGCCAGCTGACTGTATGGCCACTAACAACAGCACAGGCTAGTTGGTATGAACAAGTAGAGCAGTGAGAGGCTGTGTGTTGATAGAGGGAGGCAGTGTGTCTTCACCAGCTGAAGACACTCTTAATGACATGTGCTTGTATCCTTGAGGCTGGGTAGAATACTAATGGGGCACCCTCATTTTCCAAAGCTACCCTTCAAAATAGTGTACACTCCCTGCCCTTTTATCTCATGGCAGAAATGCATTAATCTTGTTAATCTGGGATGCTACAGTATCTGAGCCACATGGGGATACTTGTGGGAATTCAAAGCCAGGGCCAAAGAAAGCTCATGAGAGGCAGAGGAGGCCCCAACACCAAATGCCATAGTCTCTCTGTCCAGCTGAGGTCAAAGCCTCTATGGGGAGGTGCTATCAGTTAAGGAATGAAGTTGCCTCCAACTGCAAGCTCCATGGTAACCCTTTCTAAATGCACATGCCTGGCTCTCTACCTGTTACTTCCCCACAACCTTGGCATTTTTACCCCTTATTTGTAGTAAGGACATCAAGGTCCAGAGGGCTTCAGTACCTAGCCCAGAGTTCTAAAACTAAGAAATAAAGCAGGAATCTGAACCAAGCTGTGGCTAACTGTCTGTATCATTGCCTGATGCAGGCAGGTGTTTCTCTCATTTTGTTCACCAAGAAATGTACAGAGATGCTAAATGGATCCTGCACCTATGCAGATCATCAAGCACATCTCAGCTACAACTGTCAATAATAAAATTGTAAACATTTCAGTGATATGTAATTATAGAACTGAAGACCCTGGTGGTGCAAACAGTTAATGAGCTCGACTGCTAACCGAAAGGTTAGAGGTTTGAGTCCACCCAGAGGCACCTCAGAGAAAAAGGACTGGCAACCTCCTTCTGAAATATCTGCCATTGAAATGAGGTCACCACAAGTAAGTGTCGACTCCACACAACTGGTTACCGGTTAATCATAGAATCATATACGTTTAAGAGCAAAAGGACATGACAAAGTCCCACCAGCAACAGGGAACATCCTAGAGAACATACCTTCCACCACCACCCCACTGCTCCCCCATTCCTATGGCAGATCTATGCTTCTGAAACCTTTCAACAGAGCTCTCCCAACATTTGCTACAAGACAGTTGTCATAGACATGAATGATAAAAATCTCTGAGCAAATCCAGTTCCCATGCGTTAGGCCGAGGAAACTGAGGCCAGGAGACTGGGGCATTCATTCTTATCACTTGTAGTTACTGGCATCTACTGTGTATCAGGCATTTTCTAGGCATTGAGCTCTTGGTGGCACAGTGCCTAAGGCATTTGACTGCTAATCAGGACTTGGTGGTTCAAACCCACCAGCCGCTCCGCACAAGGAAGATGGAGCAATCTACTTCCATAAAGATTTACCACCTCAGAAACCCAATGTGGGTCGCTATGAGTTAGAATCAACTTGATGGTAGTGAGTTTATTTATTTATTTTTTGGGGGGAGGGGGAAGGTTTAAGGGAACACCAAGAGCAATAGGACATAGTTCTGACTCAGTGGCAGAACAGAAACCCAGTAGGGTCTCCTGAAATCAAAAGAACATGCTAACTGCCCCCGGCCCATGTTAGTATCTATTCATTGAGAATCTTATTCTATGTCTATGTCTGCTGGGCTCCAGAGGGACAAGGCAGCATAGACGAGCCCCCTGCCTTAGGGCACCCTAGCCTCTTATACCATCTGGAATTCCTGCCAGCTCTCCACCACGGAATTTCCTCAGGAACCAATTTCCTAAACTTTTATGTCAGCCTCTTGACAAAGAACAGGAACCAGTTTTCCAAAGACTCCTTCCCACACATATGCATTCCATAATTACACAGATCAGGACACAAGGGGAAATATGCATGAAAACGGCTTGATTTGTGGAAATAAAAATGCTTATTCTGGCTTAGTCACAGAGCACTCGAACTTCTCCCACAGACCCACTGCCACCTCCTTAACCCTCCAACAACTTCCCTCAGGGCTTGCAAAAGCCCACAACTCCGGAACAACTTGAACTCCCTCAAAATCTGGTCAGAGCCCTAACTGGTTCCATTTTTATGATCTGACCAAGCACGAGGAGGCCCTGAAAGCCCCCCGTCAACCCTGATGTTCCTGCCAAGTTCTTTTCCTGCCAGCATCAGCTGCCTCTTGGTCGGTGATAGTCGAGTATAAAGGGTTTGATTTCTGGCCACTTATGAAGCAGTTTGGTTTTCATGTCCTAAACATGCTGTTTTGGAAAGGTGGTGAATGACTTGAGAGGATTGCAGCCAGCCCATGGTACAAGGGCTCAAGGGAAGGGAGAGATGCTTGGAACCATGGCCACATACATCTCTCAGTTGCAGCAAAGGATGGATAATTGCCACAACACAATGCAAGAGCTCAGGGATGGAGGCTGTGAGGTAGCCCTGTGGACCTCTGTGTGGTTTGCACATGGTCCTTACTCTGTGCCTAAATCCACACAACTGAACTATGGAGGAAATGTCTCCTTAAGTTTCATAAAGATACAGTCAACAATCATCATCCAACCCCAAGAGGATCAATACTCTCTATGTGCAATCTGGTACCTGGTGATGGGGTGGGGGGGCTGGGCTTGTAGACTGGGGCATATGTGAAAGAGACAGAAAATGTCACCCCAATTCTCTAGGAAACATCAGTGTGGTCACAATGCTAAGGGGAAAAACCCGCAAGTACAGCAATACCAGGAGTCCCTTGGTAATGCAAATGCTTAAGGCACTCAGCTGATAATCGCAAGGTTGGAGGCTCCAGTCCATCCAGAGATGCCTCCGAAGGAAGGCCTGGCTATCTTCTGAAAAATCAACCATTGAAAACTCTACGGAGCTCAGTTCTAGTCTGACACACATGGGGTTGCCATGAGTCAGAGTCCACTTGATGGTAACTGATTTATAGATTTATAACAACAAGAACCTGAGGCTTCCACAGCCTCAAGCCCCTTATTGCCCAATTTCCTTTCTAGTGCTTATTACAATCTGAAACTAACATAATCATTTGCTTATTTGCTCATGTATCATCAGTCTCCCCTACTTCTTCAAGCTCTGTTGTAATTAACCTCCCTCCCCATCCCAAACAAGAATCCAGGGACCTGCTGCCTAAAGGGCAAATATTTGCACCCTTCCTGGTCTTTGTTGGAGGTGCACTGTACTACCCAGGAGTGGGGCAGAGGCTAGTGAGATAGCAGCCACAACAGGGCATGGTACAGGGTAGATGGAGCTCAATGGGAAAAGCTGGGGTTGGACTGAGCTCTGCCACTAAACTTGTAGTGGTCACTTCACATACATCTCAGCCACAGATTTCTAGCTCTGAAAAGTGCTGGGAAAGAGCCTGGTGGTGCAGTGGTTATGCACTTGGCTGCTAACAGAATGCTCGGTGGTTTGAATCCACCAGCTGCTCCTTGGAAGAAAGATGTTGCAAATGGCTTCTGTAAAGATTGTTGTTGTTGTTGTTAAGTGCCATCGAGTTGTCTCCAACTCACAGCGACCCTATGCACAGCAGAACAAAACACCACCCGGTCCTGAGCCAGCTCTACGATTCTTGCTATACACTTGAGCCCATCGTCGCCACCATGTCAATCCACCTCGTTGAGGGCCTTCCCCTCTTTCACTGACCCTCCACCTTACCAAGAATGACATTCTTCTCCAGGGAATGGTCCCTTCTGACAACATGACCAAAAGAGGTGAGACGAAGTCTGGCCATTCTCACCTCCAAGGAGCATTCTGGCTGCACTTCCTCTAGGACAGACCTGTTAGTTCTTTTAACAGTCCACGGTACTTTCGGCATTCTTCACCAACACCACAGCTCAAAACCATCAACACTTCTTTGGTCTTCCTTAATCACTGTCCAGCTCTCACATGCATATGAGGCGAATGAAAATACCATGGCTTTTGTCAGATGCACCTTAGTCCTCAAGAAGACATCTTTGCTCTTCAGCACTTGAAAGAGGTCCTTTGCAGCCCATTTGCCCAGTGTTATACGTCATCTGATGTCCTGACTGCTGCTTCCATTGGCATCGACTGTAGAACCAAGCAATGTGAAGTCTTTGACAATTTCAATCTTTTCTCCATGTATTGTGATGCTGCTTATAGGTCCATTTGTGAGGATTTTTGTTTTCTTTATATTGAGGTATAATCCATACTGCAGACTGTATTTATTCTTCAATCTTCATCAATAAATACTTCAAGTCATCCTCACAAGCAAAATTGTGTCATCAGTGTATCGCAGGTTGTTAATGATTCTTCCTTCAATCCTGATGCCACGTTCTTCTTCATATAGTCCAGCTTCTTGGATTATTTCCTCAGCATATAGATTGAATAAGTATGGGGAAAGGATACAACCCTGACGCACTCCCTTCTTGATTTTAAACCATGCAGTGTCCCCTTTTTCTGTTAGAATGACAGCCTCCTGGTCTATGTACAGGTTCTTCATGAGTACAATTAAGTGTTATGGAATTCCCATTCTTCTCAATGTTATCCACAATTTGTTATGATCCATACAATCAAATGTTTTTGCATAGCCTTGGAAACCCTATGTAGCAGTTCTACTCTCTCCTACACGTCACTATGAGTCAGAACAGACTCAATGACAAAGGGTTGGTTGTTTTGTTTTGAAGTGCTGGGGGTGTCCCTGGGTGGTGCAAATGGCTAATGCATTCAGTGCTTACAGAAAGGTTGGGAGTTTGAGTCCCCCCAGAGGTGACTCAAAAGCAAACCTAGCAAAGAAGTACCTAGTACTTCTGAAAAATCAGCCACTGAATAACCCTGTAGAGCCCAGTGCTACTCTGACACATACAGGATTATTGCAGTCGAAATCGGCTTTACAGCAACTGGTGAAAGTGCTGAGGTGGGGTTGGTACACTATGTTATCACTAAAATCCCACTGGCTCTGAAATTCAGTGGTGTGCTCAGTGATGTGATCACCCTTCCTCTCCACTGGCTCACACCCACAGAGCACACCTAGGAGGGTCCTAGCAACTCCCTGGCCCACAGCTCTAGGATGGACCTTGTAGGCAGCATGCTCCCACAGCCTGTCCCAGGAGCCTCAGCTGCACATTCCTGTGCCAGGGTCCCTATCTTATCACCTGTTCTTTCTCCACCACCTCCGCCCTCCCTGTCCCCAGTTGACGTCCCTGACCATCTGGGCCCTTATCACCACGTCTAGCTGGCTATTCTTAGTCCCACATTTTTCCCTAAGGGCCCTGTCCTTGTGCTCCCCATCTGGGCCTCCCACTGCATTACCCAGATTAGAACAGAGGTGCTCACTAGGCCTGTGGCCTCATATTGCAGGATCTTTAAAGTGGAAGGGACATTAGAGACAATCCAGCTGAGACTAAGTCCCTGAGGGGGACGTATGAGGGTGGCTCTCGAAAAGTCAGCAGTTGAAGTTCTGATGTTCTGATTCTGATCCTGCTACTCTTCCCCACTACATCCAGAAGCTTCACATGGCAGCCCCATTCTTCATGTCCCTCATAGAGTGGGAGGGCAGAGAGTGTGAGAGCCTGGGGGCCACCTCTAACCCTAACTGTCCAGTGTGGGAGACAAACCTACTCTCTGCCTTCAGCCCATGCAAATTTTTCTGGGATTCTTGCCTTTGTGTTTCCTCTGTCAAATGTCTCCATTTCTGAGCCAGCTAAAGTGGGGGCACCTGCGGCACAGGCAGTGCTTACCTGCACAAAGGCTGGTGTTACCTCCTCACTGCTCTGAAGGATGAGAACACCCTAGACTTGTAAGAGTTGAATCTTATGCAGGTGGTGCCCACCTTTGAGGACAGAGATGATGTCTGTGCACTAATACAAAGGCCAGCACTGAGCACTTCCAGGCTGCTGGACAGCAGGTATGCCAAGCCCTACACCCAGGCTCTTCCTCAATCTGCACAGCAGCCTGAGTAGGTAATGGTGCTTTCTTTGATCTACAAATGGACAAACTGAGTCCACAAAGGTCAGATGGCCTTTTGCCCAGTTTAAACTGGGAGCCAGGATTAGAATCCAGGCAGGCCAAGCCTATGCCTTTTCCCTTGAACCTCTTGTTCCCAGCCTCCCTCTGGGAGTTATGCCAAGTCAGTCCATTCTTGGTCCCCATAGGTAGAGAGGTGCCCTGGGATAAAGGGTTTCTTGGAGCAGCCACGGTATGGTGGCAACACTCATTCAACCTGCACTGGCAGCTCTTCCAGCAACGTGAGGCCTAGGGTAAAGGCATTTCTACTTTAGACACTGAAGACATTCTTCATACAATGACTTTATAACCACTTCAGAAGAAAATTTATTCTGCTGAGTATTAGAAGTCTGACAGAACTGCTAGGAGACAACCAGAGGAGCAAAACAAGAAACCAAAAGGATGCTTCAGTTCAGCTGTTGTTGTTGTTGTTGTTGTTGTTATGGCTAAAAGTTGAAAAGCACCCAAGAGAGGTAAGGAAACATGGTTTTTTCATTTTCCTAGGCATTGCCAAAGAATACAATGTCTTCTCTAGCTACCTTGAAGATCCAGAGCCTTGCTGGTCAACAGGAGTGGTCAAGGCCTGGAAAAACAAGCCCAGGTGTCCAAATCCAGACAAGGCCTCCTCCAAGGCCTGAAGACAAATGTACCGATTTACAGAGAACCATGCTCCTGCAGGTGGCCAGGGATTCTCCCTCTCCCAGAGAAAACAGGACTGAAATAATGGGCCTACATGTATGGGTGGCTCTTGGCAAGAAAGTTATCAGGAATTCTAATAGAGCTAAAACATCTTCATTTCTTCAGCAATGTCAGGACTTCATAAGATTTGTATATTTACCAGGATTAGGAAGAGGCAGAAGAAAAGGGATAAAGGGGGTGAGAAAGCCAATTGTCACCAAACAACTGACAAGTGTTATCTACTCCAGGGCTTGCTCCAATTTTATGGTTTAGAATTGAGGTCAGATCTAATCTCAGATGGTCTGGGCAGGCAACACTGAACCTATACATTGAGGAGAGAGGGAGGAAAATCTAAGGTTAGTGTGATTTAGGATTTAGATGAGAGAGGGGAAAAATAAAACACCTGTCTCTCCCACTACACTCATAGCAGGTACCACTAATTGAACTACTGAGCCTGAGGTCTTAGAATCATTCTTATCACAGCATTTGAGGAATCCAGTATCAATCAATACATGTTGGCACTTGAGGTAAAACTTTCTTGGGATCCCCAGTTTCAATCAGTGTGTGGATGAGTAATCTCAGACAGATGTTTGATGAACCTTGAAACCTTAGAAGACATCAGTCAAGCCTCTCTCATTATGCTCCTGAATGAGAGTGTTAGAGATAGCAACAGACTAGAAGAACCCTCCACAAGGGATTAAAGGCAGTGCAGCCCTTCCAGTGTGTGTCTGGGGCCTTGTGACAACAAAGAAAGAAGAAAGTGGGGAGGAGAGACAAAAGGAGGGACAAAGTAGAGATCAAGAGAAGGGTCTGTGTTCTCACTTCCAGTGAAGCCAAACCACTACCACCTCCTCCTTGGGACCTCCCTCCCCCTCTCTGCCTCATCCCAGCTCCTTCCACCCAGGGGGCTGCCACCCAGGCCTCCCTCTCTGGTCCTGTGTCTGGCACTTGCTCTCTTTCTCCACTTGGACACAGATCTTTTCCACTTCTGCAAGTTATCACACTGGCAGTCTCCAAAGGAAAAGAAATGCAACGTCTCTTAACTGCCAGCTGATGGAATTTTATCTTCTTTACCCAAGTTTCCCTGGCTGGGTCTGACTCACTCGGCAGGAGCCCATCCATCCCTGGCCTGAGCATCCTGGGTGCTGGGCTCACACTGCATTGCACCATCATGCAGCACAGTGTTTACTGAGCCCGCAGCAGTATCCAGGGCTCTGCCTGGCTGCACCTCTCAAGCAGCAGCAAGCATGCTGCTACTATCCAGAAACTTTTCTCAAAGAATTTTAAGTGCAGCTACATGTCCCCAGGAACCATTCTTATATTATTAATGACAGGAATGTTTATTGCTGTGGAACGGACTTGTCCTTTGCTAATCCTTTCCCCAGATACCTTTTATCAGAGAAGCACGCAGTCCATTTCTTTGACACGTCAATATTGACACAATCATCTAAAAACTCAAGTACAGTGGCATGTTTCCCATGAGAGTTATCAACCTGGCCACAGATACGGTGCAAGCTGAATGCCAGTTATTGAAAGCCTAAAGCTCTTTGGATTAAATGCAATTAAAGATGGTTGCTTTGTCCTATTTAATCTCACTGCAAAAACTATCTGTGCTCCCGTTGAGTGAGAATATTTTCTCAATATTTTGATGTTCCTTTTAGCTCTTCTCAGAATTTTCTCTGAGTATTTTATCAGTAAATAACCACACAAATAAGAAAAAAAATAGCACTCCTTTGAAGACAACCACTGTACTATTGACCTAGTCATCTATGAAGCACTTTCAAGAATGATTTGATTTTAATTTCTTCAAATTTCAGTATCTCCTAAGTCTGAAACATCAAGAAAGCAGTTTTGTTTGTTGTTATTGTTATGTGCTGTCGAGTTGGACCCGACTCATAGCGACCCCTCCTTGGGTTGCCAAGGCAGTATCACTACGGAAGTAGATTGCCCAACCTTCCTTCCAAGGAGTGGCTAGTGCGTTTGAACCACCAGCCTTCTGGCCAGGCTTCTGGTTAGCAGTCAAGTGCCTTAGGCACTATGCAGTAAGAACTTTGTATTTTTCTGCAAATAAACTGGCACATGGGCTGAATGCTGGTCACAGCATTCTCCATCAGAAGGAAATTCCTGACTCTACTGAGATCATGAGAAACAGAAGACAAACACCTAACTAATTTGGCTTTTTCTGAATTCTTTTTTTAACTCATTAGTTAATCCACAAATATTTCCAATAACACAGTTGCTAATCTTAAAAAAAAAAAATTAGAAATCCAGAAATCATGCAAATCAGAGATGCAATGGATTGATGAATAAGAGAAAACAGATTATTAATGTTGTTGTCTTTAAACCAATAAGAACCTTATAGGGTCAGTAAGAGACAAGGTTAAGGAGTTTCATATATATTATTTTTACCCATCTTATATGTCAAAGGTCAAAGAACTGAAGGAAGGCAGCTAGAGGTAAATGTATTTGTTGTCCTAAACTAGCTCCACCAGAGCCACAAGGAGGTTTATCTCCTTCCCTCTGTAGCAGTTGGCTGTTCAGTTAGAGATCCCACTGGGCACTTGGGCCAATGTATAAGAAAAGTTATAGCAGCTTAAATCAAACCAAACCAAACTCACTGCTGTAGACTTGGATCCAACTCGTAGTGACCCCTCCTTGAGTTTCTGAGGCAGTATCACTATGGAAGTAGATTGCCCAACCTTCCTTCCAAGGAGTGGCTGGTGGGTATAAACCATCAGCCTTCTGGTTAGCAGTCAAATGCCTTAGGAAATACACCACCAGAGCTCCCTATAGCAACTTAACACTTTCTATTGAAAAATGATGAAAACAACTTCAATGAAAACAGGTTTGCATAAAATCATCTAAAAATTACAACTACTTTCACATTCACATATTATTTAGTGAACAAAAAAAAAAAAAAAAAACCTCACTGTCACTGAGTCGATTCTGACTCATACTGATCCCATTGGTTTCCAAAGCTGTAAATCTTTACAGAAGCAGACTACCTCATCTTTCTTCCATGGAGCGGCTGGTGGGTTCGAACCACCAACCTTCTGGTTAGCAGGCAAATGCCTTAACTACTAACCAGAGCTCCTTATATTATTCTACAGTGGATCATAAATTTTTAAATCTGAAAGGGATCTTCAAGATCTTCTAGTGCAATTTGATTATATTAAAAAAGAAATGAAAACCTCAAACTTATAAGGTATTGGCTCGAGATCATAGTAATTTGTCATCAATCCATGACTAAAGCAGAGGTTTTCCAACTCCTAGTGCAGTATTCTTTCCACTACATCACTGTTTCCTTGCCACTTAACCTTACACAACAGACAGGCAGCACCCCAATTCTGCAACACTAACTAACCACATGCCAAGAACTTATTGGTACATTCGTTACTTGAAATTAAAAAGAAATCTCCCCAAGAAAGCAATATTGCCTCTGTTGGATGAGTCCCCAGGTTAGCCCACAAGAGCTAATTTAATCTATTAGAAGTGTAAGTGGGTAATCTTGGAGTCCTCCGAGATGCTTTCAGTCCTCAAATGCCTCTGATTGAGGTTCCAAAGCCTGGCAAGTGTACTGGGCTCACTTAGGAGCCAAGTCACTGTCAAACCACGAGGGCAAAATGGCCAAATACTAAATCTTTGGAATCAGACCAGCCTGAGTTCAAATTCAGGTTCATCCAACCTCAGCAGATAGTTATGGACTTTATTCCTTCAATAAAAACCTAATCGAAAAAGAGAATAAAATGAAAGAAATTCTTTTATTTTTCATGTGTGTGCTTACTGCTGTTGATGAGTTACAAATCAACTTTACAAGATTTCTTCCTTCAGGAACAAGCAGAAAGAAGAATGGTGAGAAGATGCTGTCACAGAAGGAGGGGAGCCTTCCTCAGAAGCAATGGATGGTTTCAATGGAAAAGGAAGTGGGAAAGACATAGAGAGGCACATGGGAGGTGCAGACAACAAACATGAACCCTTTTAAACATGCAGTACTGCATTGTCAGTGAAGGCAAACATGGATATACGGGTGGATAGACAGGCTGAACTATTAGGTATGTCTATGCAGTGGGGAGTATACCCAAGACCATGCATAGGGTTGGCAGACAATGGTCCTATAAGTATATTTGTATGATCTGTAAGAATTCCTAGGTATATAGTAGAGCTGACAAGGGGCAAGGCTGTAGTCACTTCTTGGTCACAGCCAGCTACCCAGAGGGACCGAGTAGTTGAACCAGTGGGCTTGGGACCATAGTCGCAGGGGACATCAAGCTCAACTGGCATAACATACTACACAAAACATTGCTTCACCTCCTACTTAGGTAAGTAGTGACTGGGATCTTAAAAGCTTGCAAGCAGCCATCTAGATGCAATGATGGATCACTCCTCATCCAGAGCAAATAAGAATGAGGAAAACCAAAGAGCCATGGAAACATTTTAGTCCTACCGACAGGTACGCCATGTGATCCACAGCGTATATGACTATGAGACCAGAAGAACTAAATGGTGCCCGGCTACAAGTGTCAACCACTTGGAGGGGGATCTATGTAGGAGATCCTGGATAGAGAGGGAGAACAATGTGGAACAAAACTCAAAATCATTTGAAAAAAGGGGGGGGGGACAAAAAAAAGGGGGGGGGGACCAGGTTTGCCAGTCTGATAGAGCCTGGTGGAACCACTGAGACTATGGCCCCTAGCTGCCCTGCAGGTCTGGAATTGAACCCATACCTGTGGCTTCCAGACAAACAGAAGATAGGCATACGAGTTGAACATTTACCTGAGGTAGATACACTCCTTGGAGAGAACAATCATGGGAGAAGGAAGGGCTGTTAATGCACAGGGAGACAGCTCAGGCAGCAGGGGTACATGGAGGAATGGACACACATAAGAGGTAAGTATCAGGAGGAAGTGGGAGGGGAGCTATTGCATTGTGGTAAATTGTAGTCAATGTCATGAGACAAGGTGTGTGTGAACTGCTGTATGGAAAGTGAATTTGCTCTATAAACTTACACCCAAATCACAATAAAAATAAATTAATTAACTAATTTTTCTAAAAAAGGAAGTGGGCAGCTGGACCTAGAGCACAGAATTAAAGCAGAAGAACATCTGAGGATTGCCAAGCCCTGCCCTCCTTTACTCTCAGAGAAGCCCCTGCCACCAGTTCTCTGGTTCCTCCCTCTCAATCCCCATTCTGTGCACCACGCCAAGGCCCTTAGCCCCCAGCTTTACCACCTTCCAGCAACTTCCACCACATTTGAGCAGAGGGCTCACCATCAATACCTCAGATCCAGGGGAGTCTTCACTTTCCCTGAGTAGCAGGGGAGGGAGTGGGAGAGGCAAGGAAGGGTTCCCTAAGCATCTGCTCCACACAGGCAGTTCACAGAAACTCCTTTTTTTCACTTCTCACAACAACTTTCTACAAAGGTCTTAATGCCCTGACCTTACCAATTGAACACTGATGCTCAATGAAGCTGGGCAGACTTCCACAAGGTTGTTCAGTACACAATATGGTGAAGCAGAATTCAAACCCAGAACTGAGTAACCACACAGCAGGGGTGGAAGATAGGCCCCACCATCAGCTGGAATTCTGAATACATGTTCCCACAAAGCGATGTCTCACATAAAGGTTAGGGGCTGCTGGACTCTACTGCTGCGTGAGAAAATGACCTCCTGATTGGCATATAATGATTATACCACTCATCACTGATCATCTCTTTATCTAACATTTCGTATTTATAGCAATAGTGAAAAGATCTATTTAAATCTAGGTAAGGACCCATGTCTTTTGAGGGAGGGAATGTCTCCCTCCTGAGCTTGAAGTCCTTGATGCCTCCCATCCCACCCCTCTCTCTCCAGTCTTGGATGAGAATAAAATTAAAAGAGAGCGAAAAAATAAAAGGTCAGACACCAAGACCTCAGGCCACTAACCTGCAAACAGCTCAATGGCCTCGCTGAATATCGACCAAGCCCACAGGCTGGTGGGCTGCCTGTGGTAGTTAACATTGTGTGTCAACTTGGCTGGGCCATGGTTTTGAGTGGGTGAGCAGCTGGATGTAGTTATTCCCCATGATGAGACTGGTAATGCTCCATGGTGGAATCTGCTGGAGCAGCTAAGAAGCTGCCTTCAGGGTGTGGCCTGCTTCTAGTATATAAGGAGACATTCTGAGAAAAGTTTCTCCTTTTGGTACATCTGGATCCTAGATTTGGCCAAATCTTCATCTCAGTGGCCTGCCATGTTGCCTGCTGATCATGGGATTGTTCCTGGACTTGAACTAGTGGCCTGACATGTTGCCTGCTATTCTTGGGATTATGTCATTTTACCTGTCGCTCTTGGGTTGTCAGCCTCAGTAGCCATCAGCTGCATGAGTCAGAAAAAGCCTCCAGCTCTAGTGGGCCTGGAACAGGCGACAGAGCTGAAGCCCCAGGTCGAGAGGTCTTCTCCCAGACCCTACAGCCAGCACTTTGAATTCGAACTTCTGGCTTCCTAAACTGTAAGAAAATAAATCCCTGTTTATTAAAACCATCCACTTGTGATATTTCTGTTATAGCAGCACTAGAAAAGTAAGACACCACCCTACCATCTGAGAGAAGCTGTGGCCTCAGGCTGTAAGTGTGTGAGAAGGAGGCAGAGAGGTGCAGACAGGACACACAGTGGTCACTTCTCAGCAGACCTCTAGATAACACCACTTGTGCACTTGAGGATGACGGGGTCAGAGGGTGGCAGTCCCAGGTGAGTGGGCGTTTCCGTGGAAAGCAAGAACTAAGTGTGGATCAGGGTAGGGTAGGTCCCCTCTGGGATACAAATCAGGACCCAATCAGTTCTGCGAAGCCAACCCAACCCACCACCTGAAATACAGAGGACATGGTGTGGGAATGGAGCCCAAGGTGCATTTGGTCACCAAAATTTCACATAACACCAATTTTCACATAATGACCCAGTCTTTGGAATTTAATCAAGTTGATAAGTGAGGAGTGAATGTACATTAATGGCTCACATTTGCATAGTGATTTGTCTTACAAAACCCCTGCTAAAAAGTAGTATTAGATTATAATCCAAAATATAAAATAAATATATATGAGTCCATACTGATCTAATACAATGGCAGACTATGAAAATCTCCCATGCAGAGGAATTCCAAAGTTGCACTCAAAGAGGTGGAGCACAATTCCTTCAGTTTAGGCTGCCATAATGGACTTCCTCCCAAAGGGTACAGTACAGAAAGGGGAGAGAAAGAGTAACTTTGCAGTGGAGAGATCTCACAAACACTACCTTGGCCAAATGTTCAAGGTTAATATCAAAAACAAGTCATGTTGATAGTACTACCCTTGATATGTAACGAAAATGGTACTTTATGTGGTCTCCCTCCAAAAAGCATTACTTAAGTCTAACCATGAGACAAAACTCAATAGAGGGACATTGTACAAAAATACCTCACCAGTACTTATCAAAACTATCAAGGGCATCAAAATGATGAAAAGTCTGAGAAACTGTCCACATCGAGAGTAGTATAAACCCAAAACAAACCAAACTCACTGCCATTATGTTGATTAAGACTCATAGCAACCCCTTTGGTGTGTTGGAACCACAAACCTTCTGGTTAGCAGTGAAAATGCCTTAGGCACTAAGCTACCAGAGGTCCTCAAAAGTAGTCTAAGGACCACTAAATGGGTCCCGGAACACGAAAAGGACATCAAGTGAAAACTAAGGCTATCTGAACGAAGTATGAACTTTACTTAATAATAATATCCCTCGTGGTGCAAACGGTTAATGCTGTTGGCTGCTAACTGGATGACTGGAGGTCTGGGTCCACTCAAAGTCACCTCAGAAAAAACGCCTGGAGATTTACTTCTCAAAAATCAGCCCAGGGGCTGACCAGGAATGTTGTTAGCTGTCGTCGAGTCAGTCCCTGAACCATAGAGTATCCATGCACAACAGGATCAGACCATTGTGATTTTTGGAAGTAGATCTCCAGGCTATCAAAGCAACATGCAAGCCTTCAATGGCAGACAGATCATGGCTTCACTTGACATATATTAGCCAGAATTGACTGAGAGTCTGCCACATAGGGGCCAGAATTCTATGACTGAACCATCACTACTCCCAGCCTGATCAGGGATACTTGCTATTTTGGTTACCTAGTGCTGCTCTAACAGGAATATACCACAAATGGGATGGGTCAAATAAACAGGAATTTATTCTCTTACAATTTTGGAGGCTAGAAGTCTGAGTTCAAAGTGCCAGGCTCTAGGAGCTGGGTGAAAGCCCCTCTACCTTGGGTTTCAGCTCTGCCTTCTGCTCCCAGCCCACTGAAGCTGGAGGCTTTTCTTCACTTGTGCAGCTGCTGGCTGCTAAGGCTGACAAACCCAAGGTTGACAAGTAAAAAGGCACAGTCCTAATATTACCAAACAATATGGCAGGCCACTAATTCAAGTCCAGGAAAAGTCCCAAGATCGGCAGAGCGTGGCAGACTGCTGAACAATGCCTTGGCTACATCCAGGGTTCGAGAGTGCCAAAAAGCTAGAAACCTCCATCAAAGCTGCTTCTTGTATACTACAAGCAGGCCACATCTCTAAAGCAGCTACTCAGTTGCTACAGTAGATTTCAATTGCCTCATATGCATGTGAAAGCTTAACAATGAATAAAGAAAACGAAGAAGAATTAAAGCCTTTGGATTATGGCATTGGTGAAGAATTAAATACTTCCAGAAGAACAAACAAATATGACTTGGAAGAAGCCAGAATGCTCCTTAGAAGCAAGCAAGTATGGTGACACTTCGTTTCACGTACTCTGGACATTTATGAGGTGGGACCTGTCCTCAGAGGAGAACATCATGCTTGGTAAAGTACCAAACCAGAAAAACCAAACTCACTGCTGTCAAGTTGGATCTGACTCATAGCGACCCCTCCTTGTATCACTACGGAAGTAGATCACCCAACCAGTAGATTCCACCATGAGGAACAACTATACCCAGCTGCCCAGCCACTCAACCAGGCCCAGCCAAGTTGGCACACAACCTTAACTACCACTTTGGCATAAAAGCTGCTTCTAGGCAAAGTAGGGGTGAGGGCAAAAACTGTATTCCAGAAGAATCAAAAACATCAGGAAAATTCACAAATGTCTGAAAACTTTGTGAAAGGATTCATGCAAATACAGTAATGCCACTGGAAAACAGGTCAAGTTCCATAGAGACTGTTTTTGTTTTTAAAGGCTATAAAGTACTAAAATATATGTGAAGGCAAAGAGTGAAGAAGGAAAAAAAAAAAAAAGGGAAGTGAAAGGGAATTCATGAAAATAAGTTTTTCCAAGTCAATCAAATGATTCAAATGAGACATTTTGGCATTTCATGGGGCAAAAGTTTGAATTCTACACACGCACAACACACACACACACAAAATGCATTTTGTTAAAAGACTTGGGATTGTCTCACCTCCCCTCACTTTAGCCAAAGGTCAACTCGTTTTTTTAAAAAAAAACTTTTCAGGACATTAAAGGAGCTGTGGTGGCACAGTCATTAAAGCATTCAGCTGCTAACTAAAGGTTGGTGGTGCAAACCCACCAGCTGTTTCATGGGGGAAAGATGAGGCAGTCTGCTTCTGTGAAGATTTACAACCTTGAAAACCCTGTGGAGCAGTTCTACTCTGTCCCACAGGGTCACTATGAGTCGGAATTGACTCAGTGGCACTAAGCTGGATTTGGTATAGCACTTTGGTATAGGCAAGGGGATGAAATAGCCACCTGAAAAAGGCTATCAAAGGGACTTCAAGTCCTTCCTTTCACCTCCACTGCTTACCTAATTACTGCTAGGTTTCCATGACTTTCCTCTTCATTTCACCAACAGAAGGATAAATACTGAGAGTTTACAATTTTCTCTGAGCTTCCAAATACATCCAGTGGGAATTTATTACTCATTCCCACCACACCAGTGATTGCTTTAAGCCAGTTTCATAGATGCAGAACGTTTTGATACAGGTATATCAGAAAAGAAGGGACTGAAGAGGTGGAGAAGGCCACCTACTCCTCTTATTTTTCCCTCTTTATCCTCCATCTAGTTATGAATTCTCAAGTGTTCTCC
Organism: Orycteropus afer afer; assembly: GCF_000298275.1. Lineage (NCBI taxonomy): Eukaryota > Metazoa > Chordata > Mammalia > Tubulidentata > Orycteropodidae > Orycteropus > Orycteropus afer. The sequence continues at coordinate 6,233,931 of NW_006921728.1, read as the reverse complement.
TTCTAGGGGACTCCAAAACTTACCCCTCAGTATACCTTAGTGCTTTCTTTGTCATCTGGAATTAAGATTAGAACTCTAATGAAATAAATACCACTACACTATGCGGTCATCATAGCTGTCAGGTGCCAATGACTCAGTTCCAATTCATAACAATCTTATGTTCAGCAGAACAAAACAATGCCTAGTGTTGCATCTTCCTCACAATCACTGCTATGCTTGAGCTCACCACTACAGCCACTGAGTCACAGAGGAAGTCACTGATGATCTTCCTCCTTTATGCTGACCCCTTTACTTTACCAAGGAGCTCTGGTGGTGTAGTGCCTAAGGCACTTGACTGCTAACCAGAAAGCTGGCAGTTCAAACCCACCAGCCACTCCTCAGAAGGAAGGTTGGGCA
>NW_006921728.1:6223353-6226261 GCF_000298275.1 Orycteropus afer afer | reverse complement strand
GGATAGAGATTGGCAGAATCCCCAAGACTATGGCCCCAGGTTATTCTTTGGGCCTAGAAATGGACTCACTTCCATGGATTGGCTCTCGGCCCAACAGTAGAAACACCTACATGCAAAACACCTATCCCAGGGACATGCACCCCTTAGATCAATCAACCATGAGACATCAGAAGGGTAGCATTCACAAAGAGGGAAAGCTGGACAGACAGAAATGCAGGGATAAGAAGTGTGCAAGGAGGGAACAGTCACAGGGAGGAGAGGAAGGCAGAGACAAGTGTTTTATGGTTGGGGGTTGTAATTGTGGCCATGAAATCAAATGTGCATGAACTCTTGAATGTAAAACAAACCTGTTTTGTAAATCTGCACCCAAAGCAAAATAAATTTTTTAAAAATTTAAAAACAGAAGATGAGTAGATACTTAAAATTAAATAAATAAATATAAATAAGGGCTTCAAGTCTTCTTCACTTTCAGCAAGCAAGGTGTGTCATTGTCATAGAGCTGGTTGTTAATGACTCTTCCTCCAATCCTGATGCCATGTTCTTTATATAGGCCAACTTCTGGAATTACTTCTAAAATGTCCACTTACATCTCTGCATGCCACATAACACATGATAAAGCAGAAACAATATTCTATCTCATACTATTTCCAGGGTGTGATTTCCTGTGCTAAGTTACCTGAACTAAGCGCTGAGGATCCAAGAAATCAAGAGTAGGTAATGACTGAGCAGGGAGAAAAAAAAAAAACTTTCAAAAGAAGCTATATCAATCTTCACCTGCTAGAGCTGCCACTGTGGTTTTCTTCATTATCCTCCTATCAAGCAAAACTGTCACACTCTTTGGAATCAGTTTTAGGTATACAAATAAAGGCAAATCCCAAAAGTTCCTCCTTTCTTTTGTCTTGTCCTTTTTTTCTTTTTTTCCTTTGTGAAGATTCTTTTTTCTGCTGTATTCAGACACCCTCAGTATTTGAATTTAAGCCAAAGTTCTTGCAAAAACCAGATGTTCTTTACAGAAGCTTGTGTTTATGACAGAGCTTTCTACCACATCTGAAGGAACTCTTCCCAGTGGACAATCCACCAAGGCTGACAGTGAAGCTTTCACTGGGAGGTCTGCATGATGACCTATCACAAGTTCATGACCAAGCTAAGTAACTTGCTCAGCTGCACCTCAACATGGTATTGCATTCATAAAAAATGTAAGTCTAACATCCAATTATTCCTCAGTGTCTCTTTAAATGCTTATTGAAATCTCTCAAGCAGGTACATACAGCAAAACCTCATCAGGTTTTCTTCATCTGTTTCTCTCATTCAGGCCACATGCATCATGGCAGCTGCACCCTTAACACCTCACCCTCCCAAAACATTCTGGCCTTTCCATCTCACATCCCACTTCCCCACCAGCTGTACCTAAACTGCAGCTCTATGTTCCATCTGCCTTTCCCATTTCTTTCCAATTATTCTATTCACTGTCCCACAAAACCAAAAGATGCAGGAGCCACTTGGGAAACACAGAATCCTCCTCTTATAGATTGAATTATGTCCCCCCAAAATATGTGTCGTAAGTCCTAAACCTCTATGCATTTGGATGTAATGCCATTTGGAAACAGAACTCCTTTGTTATGTTAATGAGACAGCTATCAATGCAGGGCACATTGTAAGCCAATCACCTTTGAGATTATAAAAAGAGATTAGGCAAACTTCCATACAGTAGCGGAATAGGCAGATAAGCTACACAGACCCTCTTCAACAAAGAAAAATCAATTGACAGAGATGCAGAAGATAATCCTGGAGCCCTGTGCTTTGAAAGGAAATATACAGAAGAGGATCGTCACCAACTAGTGGAAAAACCTGAATGAAAACAGTGAGTACTGAGACAGTCAAAGCAGCAGACTGTCAGCTATTCTGACAGGACCAACAGCCTGAATATTTCCCAGTGGTGCTGGGATCTGAGAATTGACCCAAAGATCAGCTCTGGTCACTAAGGGCTGCAGGGACAACTGCGCTGGTGGCCTATGACTAGGAAGGGAAACAGCAAGGAAGGAGACAATCTGACCTGTGGACTTTGGGATGTCTGGAGGGCATAGCCATTTTGTCTGTTTACAAGTGGTGATGAATTTAGGTATTTAAAAGGACTGCAAGTGCAGCCATTTTGAATGTTTATAAGTGGCAGCCATTTTGGATATTTAAAGTGACCCAGGGAGCAGTCATGTTGAATGTTTACAAGCAGTGGCAATTTTGTGTATTTAAAGTGACCCAAAGCACAGCCAATTTGGATATTTAAAGTGATCGAGGGCACAGCTATTTTGCATGTTTACAAGCAGTAGCCATATTGGATTTTAAAATGACAACATTCTCATTCAGATTCCAGGAACCTAAGAATAGGCTCCATTTGCCAAAGATGGCAGGGACATACAGGAGGCTGACAATGGGAAAGGAGAGGAGACAGGTGGTGAGTGTATATATGCTGCCAGCTAACAAATAGAGGAGCAGAGTACCCTGTTTACTTATATGAAATCCAAAGAAAATGAAAAACATGGGCAAGTCACTCCAAAATACAATCACCAATTAAATATAAACACAAAAACGTCACAATGCCTCAGAGACAAAAGACCACTACACACAAAGAAGCAAGATAAAGCAGAAGAAAAAAGGGACCAGGATAAAGACTCTGAACACATCCCTGAGGAAGAAGCAGAATTGGCACTGCCTGGTAAGAAATTCAAAATAATTATATTTAGGTACCTTGAGTGGATTGACAGACAGATCAAGGAAAACACTGACAAAATGGAGGAAAACACAGAGAAAACCCTAGAACAATTAAGAAAGACAATGCAAGAACAAGATGACAAAATAAAGGAAAAATCAGAAATGATACAAAATCTACAGATAGAAATCCAGAAGATTAATG
>NW_006921728.1:6222139-6223253 GCF_000298275.1 Orycteropus afer afer | reverse complement strand
TTTTTTTTGGTTTGGTACTTTATCAAGCATGATGTTCTCCTCTGAGGACAGGTCCCACTTCATAACATGTCCAAAGTACATGAAACGAAATCTCACCATACTCGCTTCTAAGGAGCATTCTGGCTTCTTCCAAGACAGATTTGTTTGTTCTTCTGGCAGTATTTAATTCTTCACCAATGCCATAATCCAAAGGCATCAATTCTTCTTTGTCTTCCTTATTCATTGTTCAGCTTTCACATGCATGTGAGGCAACTGAAGATACCATGGCTTGGGTCACCTTAGTCCTCAAAGTGACATCTTTGCTCCTTTTAAAGACTTTGAAGAGGTCTTTTGCAGTAGGTTCATTCAATGCAATACGTTGTTTGATTTCTTGACTGCTGCTTCCATAGACATTGATTATGGATACAGTAAAATAAAATTCTTGACAACTTCAATCTTTTCTCCATTTATCATGATGTTGCTTATTGGACCATTTGTGAGGAATCTTGTTTTCTTTATGTTGAGGGGTAATCCATACTGGAGACTGTAGTCTTTGATCTTCATCAATAAGTGCTTCAAGACTAAATATTGTGAAAATGTCAATACTACCCAAAGCAATCTATACACTTAAATTTAATGCAGTCCTGATCCAGATTCCATCAACATTCTTTAATGACTTGGAAAAAGCAGAGACCTTGGATGAGCAAAGCACTGCTGAAGAAGAAAAAATAGGTCTCACACTCTGGATCTCAAAACCTACTATATAGCCACAGTAGTCAAAACACCATGGCATTGGTACAATGATAGACAAATAGACCAATGGAGCAGAATTGAAAACTCAGAAATAGATCATACATCTACGGACTGCTGATCTTTGACAACAGGGCAAAATGCATCAAATGGGGGAGAGATAGCCTCTTTAACAAATGGTGCTGGCAAAATCTGATATCCACTTGCAAAAAATGAAACAAGACCCATACTTCACCCCATACAAAAAACAAACAAATTGGATCAAAGACTTAAATGTAAAACCCAAAACTACAAAGATAAAATAGGGACAGATCTAGGGGCCATAATTTATGGCATAAATAGACTATCAAGCATAACCCAAAATGCACAAGCAGCAGAAGAAAAA
>NW_006921728.1:6220896-6221424 GCF_000298275.1 Orycteropus afer afer | reverse complement strand
TTAGCAAATACTAAAACAATAGCAACAAAGGAAGTGATAACACGATTCATAAACAAAACGAGCTCAGCATAGAAAATTATAGGGAACAAAGAAATTGACACCACAAAAAAGCACCTAACAAAAATGACAGCAACAAATTCCTATTTACCAATAATTACATATCTGGCAAGGGACTTATCTCTAAGATTTATACAAAACTCCAACACCTCAATCTCAAAGGAATTAACAATCCAACTGAAAAATGGGCAGAAGACATGAATAGACAGTTCACCAAGGAGGATCTTCAGGTAGCCAGCTAATGCATGAAGAGATGCTCACAATCATTGGCCATCAAGAGATGCAAATCAAAACAACAATGAGATACTGTCTCACCCCAGTACTGATGGCAAGGTTCAATGAGACAGAAAATAACAAATGCTGGCAGGGATGTGGAGCGATTGGAACTCACATACACTGATGGGGGGACTGTGAAGTGATACAACCACTGTGGAAAGCAATATGGCGATTCCTTAGAAAGCTGGAATTGGA
>NW_006921728.1:6215906-6219937 GCF_000298275.1 Orycteropus afer afer | reverse complement strand
TAGTTGGGTCTGACTCACAGCAACCCCTCCTTGGGTTTCCAAGGAGGTAACACTATCAAAATAGATTGCCCAACCTTCCGAGGAATGGCTGGTGGGTTTGAACAGCCAGCCTTCTGGTTAGCAGTCAAATGCCTTTAGTTATGTGTATTTCACTGTTCATAAATTGTATTTCAATAGAATGTATTTAAAAAAGAGAGAGAGAGAGAGATTAAGCACAGAGAAGCAAGCACAGATGGGAAGACAGATGCCATGCCACATGAAGACTGCCAAGGAACAGAAATGGAGGCAACACAGGGGCAGCTCCCAGAGAAAGAAAAAGTATTCCCCTAGAGCTGGCTCCCTGAATTTGGACCTCCAGCCTCCTACACTATGAGAAAATAAATTCTGTTCCTTAAAGTCACCCACTTGTCATATTTCTGTTATTGCAGTACTAAATAACTAAGAGGATTAAGGCACACCTGAACCAAGCCACTGGTATTTTCAATTGCCTTATATGTATATGAAAGCTGGAAAATGAATAAGGAAGACCAAAGAAGACCTGATGCCTTTAAATCATGGTGTTGGCAAAGAATACTGAATATCCCATGGACTTCCAGAAGAATGAACAACTACGTCTTGGAACAAGGACGGCCAAAATGCTGCTGAGAAGTGAGGATGGAGAGCCTTTGTCTCACGTGCTTTTGACATGTTATCAGCAGGGACTAGTGCCTGCAGGAGGACATCACGCTTGGTCAAATAAAGGGTAAGAAATAGGAGGAAGACCCTTGACAAGACAGATGCACACAGTGGCTGCAATGATGGGCTCAAACATACCAATGATTGAGAGGAGTGTGCAAGACCAGGCAGCATTCTGTTCTGTTGTACACAGGATTGCTGTAAATCGGAACCTACTGAGTGGCACATAAAATGATGAGCCTCCTGTGAGAAAATTAGCTTCTGCTTGTGAATGCCACCCATTTGTGGTATTTCTGTTATAGCAGCACTAGATAACTAAGACACGTCCTTAAAAGGGATAAATAAGGTGAATATTTCCTACCAACGTTTTCCTTCTCTGACTCATTAACCAGCACCAAGTGGCATCACGATTCATCATACCATGACAGACGGAGGATGGCAGTCCATGTCTATATGGCCCTGCTTCACACAGGTGGGCAAGAGCTGGGTGCGTACAAAGCCTTGACTTCTGCAGGCCTCTCAGAAAGTGAGATATAGCCCAGAGAGCTCAGCACAGAGGCAGTAGATGCGAACCCCTCTGTGACTCTCATCTCTGTGTCATCTTTGGGGCAAGTTGCTCTGGCTGGAATCCCTTCCCTGCCACTTCTAGAAGTCCCCAAGGAATAGTCTGAAAACCACAAGCTGGATGATTTCTATGGCCATATCCTTCTATTCCGTTACTACAGATGACACTGGCACACACAAATATTTTTACAAGAAATTATCATCTCTTTTCAAAATACATTCTAAGGCATACAACTAACTGCTTTTTCTTCCTCTATGTCTAAAGAAAAGAACAAACCAATCAGCACATTGTTGTTGTTGTTGTTGTTGTTATTTGCCATCAAGTCGGACTCAACTCATAGCAACCCCTCCTTGGGTTTCTGAGGCAGTATCACTACGGAAGTAGATTGCCCCATCTTCCTTCCAAGGAGTGGCTGGTGGGTTTGAATTGCCAGCCTTCTGGTTAGCAGTCAGGTGCCTTAGGCACTACACTACCAGAGCTCCCATCAGCACATACAACCTACAAACTCCTGAGCTGGTACAGTTGATAAAGTCTACACCCAAAACCCAATTTTCTGGGTAATCTTTTTTTATTTGTTGGAAAACTGCTCCTTTCCAATCACTGGCAGAAGTTAGCTGGTCACAGATCATCAAAGGTGGTGCAAGGGTGGAAAATCATGCATAGCAAAAGGATTTGTTTGAGGCCCGTGGTTCATTATAATTGCACCAGAGGCCCAGGAGCAGCCCTCACCTGTCACTGTTCACTGCTCAGGAGAAAAGGAGTTCAGCAGGAACAGAAGCCTCATTAACCCTGCAGGAGCCTGGCAAAACCAGAAAAACACAGGCCCTAGGGGATGGCGGATCCAAATGCCGGCACACATGCATGTGTACAAGCGGACTGGGCAGGATTTACATGCAAAGCTTCTAACTACCATGCACCTCCCAGGGGATTCTCTCACGTTGGGCCAGCTGTTACTGTGGTGCTTGGAGAGGGGCCACTTAGAAGGGGAGGGTAGAACCAAACTTCAGATGCAGAAGGAAGATTTTTGCCATTGTCCTGGTGGTCGCAGCCCAATATATGGATGTCTTTTCCCCATATGGGAGCTCCAGCCAGAACCAAAGAGAGCAATGGTCAACAACTTAAATGTGGGTCCCAATAACTTCTGACTCATCTCAGAGCCTGAGGAAGGCAGGACCTACAGCATTGTTTATATAGTTATCTATTTTTGAAAACTCTTTGGCTCTCTCCCATATTGAACGCATTTTTCCACCTATACTTCCCAGATAGCTAAAAATGAAGGATGAAGATTTAACTCATATTGTCAGCACCTGTCTAAATAGAAAACAAATTTCTCTAATAAAACTGTTAATAATTTTTTTTTTTTTTTTTGCTAAAAGTATTATGACAGATATATTACCATTGTACAGATATGATCAAAACAAAAGAAAACAATACTGTGGAACATTGAAAATGCCCCATGGTCATGATCTCTACTCTGAATCCTCACTTCTAGGCTGTGGGTGGTTAGTTCAATTTATCTCTGTGGCATCCTTTCACATAGTGCTTGCAAGTCTTGCTTTTTGATGTGTGCCATCGAGTCAACTCTGATTCATAGTGGCTTTATAGGTCAGAGTCGAACTGTCCCATGGGGTTTCCTAGACTATAATTGTTACAGAGGGAGCTCTGGTAGCGTAGTGCCTAAAACACTTGACTGCTAACCAGAAGGCTGGCAGTTCAAACCCACCAGCCACTCCTCGGAAGGAAGATGGGGCAATCTACTTCCCTAGTGATACTGCCTCAGAAACCCAAGGAGGGGTCGCTATGAGTCAGGGCTGACTTGATGGCACATGACAACAAAACAACAATTGTTACAGAAGAGATTGCCAGGTCTCTTCTCCCTAGGAGTGGCTAGTGGATTTGAACTGCCCTTTGATTAGAAGCCAATCACTTAATTATTGAGCCATGAGGGCTCCTTAAAGTCTTGTTTACCTTTTGTACTTAAGAGAAACATATCTGTGGAGAAGCAAAACAAGGATAGTTCTGATCTGAATCACAAAGTGAGAGTCTTAAGTGTAAGAAAACCCTCCTAACACCTAGTAGTGAACTCCCATTTCAGTTGAAAAAGCCCCAACCAAAAACCACACCCACTGCCATGGAGTCAATTCCAACTCATATCAACCCAGACAGAATAGAACTGTCCCGTAGAGTTTCTAAGTCTTTACAGAAGCAAACTGCTTCATCTTTCTCCTGCAGAACAGCTGGTGGGTTCAAACTGATGAATTTTTGGTTAGCAGCTGTTTGCTTTAACCACTGTGCCACCAGAACTCCTTTGAAATAGCCTAGTTTACAAAAAAGCATCATAAGCTCCCTGCCCTGGCTATAGATTTCCTCCTTAAGTTTCTCCCCAGCCTTTGACCTCATACTTTGGAATCCAATTCCAAGTTTATAAGCTCCTTTTCCTGCCTTCTGCACCTGAAAACATGAATAGGGAATGATGAACTGTATGTTGTTAATGGACACCTCTAAGAAAACACATCATGAGAATGATTGGTGGTAAACTGGAAAGCCTTAACTGGAATTTGCCATTAAAATAAAGACTAGAGTCTGCAGGGAGTGTTGGATGAGTGGAAGTGGGGGCTGTCAACCCCCATCCTCTGTCCATCACCTTTCTGCCCCAGACATGTAAGCCTCATCCCCAGGCCCACTCCTGACTAAGAGCAGGAAATAGTGAGGCTAAGAGTTGGAGCTTGCCAAAAGCATTACAAACACTATGCCCAGACTCATGATCCATATGCAAACAACACATTTGGAT
>NW_006921728.1:6203852-6207694 GCF_000298275.1 Orycteropus afer afer | reverse complement strand
GAATTTACTCTGTAAATCTTCACCCAAATCCTAATTAAAAAAAAAAAAAAAGTAACTAAAATATCATGGGGAAGAATAAAATTTTAAAAAGAGTAACATCTTGGGATTGTTGATAATGTTGTCACTGTGTGCCACGGAGTCAATTCCAACTCAGAGAGACCCTATAGGGCAAGTCAGTATGGGCCTAGATGGCTTCACCAGATGTTTTTCCCCCCAAAGCTGCTAGTAGGTTCAAACTGCCAACCTTTCAATTAAAATAGGTAAGTGCTTTCACCACTGTGCAACCAGTAATCTTTATCTTGGGATTTAAAAAAAAAAACCCACTGATGTCAGAATTGACTCATAGCAACCCTATAGGACAGAGGAGAAATGCCCCATAGGGTTTCCAACTATAATCTTTAAGGAAGCAGACTACCACATCTTTCTCCCATGGAGTAGATGGTGGTTAGTGACATTTTGATTCACAGCTGACACTTAACCACTGTACCACCAAAGCTCCTTATCTTGGGGTTAGTAAATGATAACTTTTTATTTGAAATATAAAATCTAAATATAAAACTAGCACTATAAGAATTACTTGAAACCAACTTATGTTGTTGTTGTTGTTGTTGTTACTGTTGTTGTTCATCAGAACCTGTCAAGTAGTTCTTACTGACAGTGACTCAACGTGCAACAGAATGAGACACTGCCTGGTTCTGTGCCAGCCATCCTCACAAATTTTTCCATGTTTAAGACCATTGTTGCAGCCATTATGTCAATCTGTCTCATTCAGGGTCTTCCTCTTCTCTGACAAAGCATGGCATCCCTCTCCAGGGACTGGTCCCTCCCGATAATATGTCCAAAGTATGTGAGACAAAGGCTTCCCATCTTTGCTTCTAAAGAACAGTCAGGCTGTGCTTCTTCCAAGACAGATTTCTTCATTCTTCTAACAGTCCATGGTATATTCAATATTCTTAGATAACATCATAATTCAAAGGCATCAAATTGTTCTTCAGTCTTTCTCATTTATTGTTCAGGTTTCAAATGCATATGATGTGATTGAAAAACCATGGCTTGGGTCAGGCACATCTTAGTCCTCAAAGTGACTGTGCTTTTCAACACTTTAAAAAGGTTTTTTGCAGCATATTTGCCCAATGCAATATGTCATTTGATTTCTTGACTGCTGCTTTCATGGGTGTTGATTGTGGATCCCAATAAAACAAAATCCTTGACAATTTCAACCTTTTTTCTGTTTATCATGATGTTACTTATTGGTCCAGTTGGGAGGATTTTTGTTTATGTTGACATGTAATCCATACGGAAGGGTGTAATCTTTAATCATCAGTACGTACTTCAAATCTTCTTTGCTTTCACCAAGCAATGTTGTATCATCTACAAATTGCAGGCTGTTAACAAATCTTCCTCCAATCTTGATGCTGAACTTTGTCTGATACAGTTCAGCTTCTTGAATTATTTGCTCAGCATACAGATTGAATGAATTCAGTGAAAAGATACAACTCTGACACACATTGTTGAAGATTTTTAAACTACATAGTATTCTCTTGTTATGTTCAAATGACTATCTTTTGGTCTATGTACAGGTTTTGCATGAACACAATTAAGTATTCTGGAAATCCCGTTCTTCCCAATGTTATCCATAATTTGTCATGATCCACAAAGTCAAATTCCTTAGCATAGTCAATAAAACAAATGAAATCCTCTTTCTGGAATTCTCTGCTTTCAGCTAAGATCCATCCGACATCAACAGTGACAGCCCTTGTTCCACATCCTTTTCTGCATCCATCATGAATTTCTGGCAGTTCCCTGTCGATGTACTGCTGTAACTGGTTTTGAATTATCTTTAGCAAAATTTTACTTGCATGTGATATTAATAATATTGTTTGATAGTTTTTACATTCTGTTGGATCACCTTTCTTTGGAATGGGCACAAATATGAATCTCTTCCAGTCTATTGGCCAGGTACTTCTCTTCCAAATTTCTTGGCATAGATAAATGAGTGCTTCCAGCATTGCATCCATTTGTTGAAATATCTCAATTGGTATTCTATCAAGTCCTAAAACCTTCTTTTTCACCAATGCTGTGGTGCAGCTTGGACTTCTTCCTTCAATACCATCAGTTCTTGATGATATGCTAAATCATGAAATGGCTGAATGTTGACCATTTCTTTTTGGCACAGTGATTCTGTGTATTCTTTCCATCTTCTTTTGATGCTTCTTGCTTCATTCAGTGTTTTGCCCTCAGAATCCTTCAATATTTTGTAACTCAAGGCTTAATTTTTTTTTCAGTTCTTTCAGCTTGAGAAATACTGAGAACGTTCTTCCCTTTTGGTTTTCTAACTCCAGCTATTTGCATATTTCATTATAATACTGTACTTTGTCTTCCCAAGCTGCCCTTTGAAATCTTCTGTTTATCTCTTTTACTTCATCATTTCTTCCATTCATGTTAGCTACTCTCTGTTCACAGGCAAGTTTCAGAGTCCCTTCTGACATCAGTTTTTGTCTTTTCTTTCTTGTGTTTCTAATAACCTTTTGCTTTCCTCATGTATGATGTTCTTCCTGTCATCCCAGCTCATCTGGTCTTTGGTTATTAGTGTCCAACATGTCAAAACTGAAGTCAGATGGTCTCTAACTTCAGGTGGGATATACTCCAGGTCAAACTTTGGCTTTCATTGATTGTTTTAATTTTCTTCTGCTTCAATTTGAACTTCCATATAAGCTATTGATAGTCTGTTCTGCAGTCAGCCCCTGACCTTGCTCTGAAAGATGATATTGAGCTTTTTCATCATCTCTTTCCACAGATGTAATCTATTTGATTCCTGTGTATTTTATCTAGCAAGGTCCACATGTATAGTTACCATTTATGCTGATGAAGAAAGGTATTTCCAATTAATAGGTTGCTGGTCTTGAAAAATTCTATCATGCAATCTTCTGAGTTGTTTCTATCACCAAGGCCATATTCTTCAACTACTGATGCTTCTTCATTTCCACGTTTTGTATACCAGTCACCAGTAATTATCAATCGATCTTGATTGCATATTTCATCAATTTCAGACTGCAAAAGTTGGTAAAAATCTTCAGTATCTTCATCTTTGGCTTTAGTAGTTGGTGCATAAATTTGAATAACAGTCATATAAACTGGACTTCCTGAGGAAGTAAGGATATTATCCTATCACTGACATCTTACTTCAGGATAGATCTGGAAATGTTCTTTTTGGCAATGAATGTGATATCATTCCTCTTCAATCTATCATTCTCAACATAGTAGACTATATGATTGTCTGAATGAAAATGGCCAATACCAGTCAATTTCAGCTCACTAATGCCCACTCATCAATTTTCAAGTGTTCGATTTCATTTTTGACAACTTCCAATTCTCCAGATTCATACTTAGTACATTCTACTTTCTGATTATTAATGGTTGTTTGCAGCTGTTTCCTCTCATTTTGAGTTATGCCACATGAGCACAGGAAGGTCCTGAAAGCTTTATTCCATCCACTCCATTAAGGTCAACTCTACTTTGAGGGGGCAGCTCTTCCCCAGTCATATTTTGAGAGCCTAACCTGAGAGGCTCATCTTCTGGCACTATATCAGATAATGTTCCACTAATATTCATAAAAATATTCATAAACTAGGAAGGAAGAGGCCGTCCACTTCTCAAAGAATTGGCCAGGGAAAACCTTATGAATAGCAAAGAAACACTGTTTGGTACGTTACCGCGCATCTTTAGGAATAGTCTGTTTAGGCTAAAAGGCTATCAAAATACGACTGGGAAAGAGCTGCAACACCTGAGTAAACCCAGCCTTACGCATATGGAAAAGAGAAAGCTTTCAAGACCTTCATTTG
>NW_006921728.1:6199471-6201728 GCF_000298275.1 Orycteropus afer afer | reverse complement strand
CTTGCTGAAAGTGAGGATGACTTAAGGCACCTACTGATGAAGGTTGAAGAATACGATTTGCAGTATGGATTACATCTCAATATAAAGAAAACAAAAATCCTCACAACTCAGACACTCCCCTTTCTTAACTACTTCATCTCAAAATTCCATGGACATTCTTACCAAAAAGCACCAGCAGCCCTCAATGTCACCATCCCATCTGGGAGTATCTCTGGCTTTTTTTGCACTCACATTAAGTCTGCTCCTACATTTATCACCAACTATTCCTCAAATGTCAAATTCTCTTTACTTGATCAAATTATAATTAAAAAATGATTCAATTTTTTTAAAATAACAGAACTGGTCATTTTTATCATATAAAATATTGTTTGTTTAACCACTCCAGGTACCTCTCCAATAATTAATCAATAATGAATTTGGACTAGAAAACATTTTTCCCTAAGTAATTCATTTTTTAAGGTATACAGATCAAGAAAAAAATACTGAATGAACTGATTAGTATGTACATTAAAACAACAGGAGAGAAATGTCATTTTGTTAAATTCCAGGAACAATTTGCATAAAATGCTTAAAGTTTTTATTTAGGCTTTACATGTTGCTATTTTAGAAAATATTTAATTATCCTCTATCATAAAACTGTGGAACAAGTTGGGGAAGAAGCAAATACAAATAAGGGAAGCAGAGTAACATCATGACAAAGCCCTAGGACAGGTGGCCTTAAGTTCTAATTCAGGATCTGAAATGTTAGGCAGGTGCCTTATACCCAACAAATTAGGTACAGTCGAGACAGTTACGATACCATTACCACACACCAAGGCCAAATCAAACATCATTTCCTTACGTCCAGCACGAGGTGTATGGGTTACCTCTGTGCTTCTCTGACAGGAATATATGACAAATGGGATGCTTGAATAAACAGGAGTTTATTCTTACAATTTTGGAGGCTTTAAGTCTGAGTTTAAAGTGCCAGGCTCTAGGGGCTGTGTGAAAGCCCCTCAACGTTGGGCTTCAGCTCTGCCTCTGGTTCCCAGCCCACTGAACCCAGAGGCTTTTCTTCACTCAGACAGCTGTTGGCTGCTGAGGCTGACAAGAACAAGGTTGACAAGAAAAAAGGTACAGTCTCACTGTTACCAAACAACATGGCAGGCCACTAATTCAAGTCCAGATGAAGTCCCAACATCAGCAGGTCACGGCAGGCTGTTGAACAACAACTTGGCTACATACAGGGTTCAAGCATGCCAAAAGGCTAGAGACCAATCCCAAAGTTTCTCTTTATATGCAGGAAGCAGACCACATCCCTAAGGCAGCTATTCAGCTACTCACGATAGATTCCACCATGGAGTTGACTGCCAGTCTCATCATGGGAAATAACTACCTCCAGCCACCCAATCACTCAACCAGGCCCAGCCAAGTTGACACAAAACTTAACTAACATACCACACACAGACATTTTGAATTAGACAAACACGCAATCTACTATACCAGGAATGACAACTTGAAGAGAAATGGCGTGGCATTCATCATTACAAAGGATGTTTCAAGATCTGTCCTGAAGTACAATGCTGTCAGTGATAGGACAATATCCATATGCCTACAAGGAAGACCCATTAATACTACTAGTATTATTCAAACTTATGCACCAATTACCAAAACCAAAGATGAGGAAATTGAAAATTTTTACCAGCTTTTGCAGTCTGAAATTGACAGAACATGCAATCAAAATGTCTTGATTATCACTGGTGATTGGAATGCAAAAATTGGAAACAAAGAAGAATCACCAGTAGTTGGAAAATTTGGCCTTGGTGACAGAAATAATGCTGGAGATTGCATGATAGAATTTTGCAAGACCAATGACTCGACGGCACATAACAACAACAACAACAACAATGACTTATTCACTGCAAATAACTTTTTCAACAACACAAACAGTGGCTATGTTGGATGGAGTACACAGGAATCAGACTGACTACATCTGTGGTAAGAGGAGATGCAAAAGCTTATTATCTTCAGCCAAAACAAGGCCAGGAGCTGATTGTGGAACAGACCATCAACTGCTCATACGCAAGTTCAACTTGATGTTGAAGACAATTAAAACAAGTCCACGAGAGTCAAAATATGACCCTGAATATATCCCTCCTAAATTTAGAGACCATCTAAAGAATAGATTCGACCCAAAGCAATCTATACATTCAATGCAATCCCAATCCAGATCCCATCAACATTCTTTAGGGATATGGAAAAAATGATCACTAACTTT
>NW_006921728.1:6167116-6196626 GCF_000298275.1 Orycteropus afer afer | reverse complement strand
AAAAAAATAGAATAGATTCGATGCACTAAACACCAATGACCGAAAACCAGAAGAATTGTGGGATGATGTCAAGAGCATCATCCATGAAGAAAGCAAGAGGTCATTAAAAAGATGAGAAAAGAAGAAAAGACCAAAATGGATGACAGAAGAGACTCTGAAACTTGCCCTTGAGCGGAGAGTAGCTAAATCAAATAGAAGAAATTACAAGATAAAAGAGCTGAACAGAAGATTTCAAAGAGTACCTTGAGCAGACAAAGCCAATTACTATAATGAAATGTGCAGAGACTTGGAGTTAGAAAACCAAAAGGGAAGAAAATGCTCAGCGTTTCTCAAGCTGAAAGAACTGAGGAAAAAATTTAAGCCTCAAGTTGCAATATTGAAAGATTCTATGGGCAAAATATTGAATGATACAGGAAGCATCAAAAGAAGATGGAAGGAATACACAGAGTCACTGTACCGAAAAGAACTGGTTGATCTTCATCCATTTCAGGAGGTGGCATATGTTCAAAAACCAATAGTACTGAAGAAAGAAGTTGAAGCTGTAGTGAAAAAATTGGCAAAGAACAAGGCTCCAGGACTTTGCAGAATACCCATTGAGATATTTCAACAAACGGATGCCCCGCCAGAGGCACTCACTTGGTTATGCCAAGAGATTTGGAAGACAGCTACCGGGACAACTGACTGGAAGAGATACATATCTGTAACCATTCCAGAGAAAGGTGATCTCACAGAATGTGGAAATTATGGAACAATATCATTAATATCACACGCAAGTAAAATCTTACTGAAGATAATTCAAAAACGGTTGCAGCAGTATACTGACAGAGAACTTCCAGAAATGCAAGCTAGATTCAGAAGAGGACGTGGAATGAGGGATATCATTGCTGATGTCAGATGGATCTTAGCTCAAAGCAAAGAATGCCAGAATGATGTTTACTTGTGTTTTATTGACTATACCAAAGCATTTGATTGTGTGATTCATAACAAATTATGGGTAACATTGAGAAGAATGGAAATTCCAGAACACTTAATTGTGCTCATGAGGAACATATACATAGACCAGGAGGCTGTCATTTGAACAGAAAAAGGGAACACTGCATTGTTTAAAATCAAGAAGGGAGTGCCTCAGCGTTATATCCTTTCACCATACTTATTCTATCTGTATGCTGAGCAAATAATCTGAAAAGCTGGACTATGTGAAGAATGTGGCATCAGATTGGAGAAAGAATCATTAACAACCTGTGATACGCTGATGACGTAACTCTGCTTGCTGAAAGTGAGGATGACTTGAAGTACTTACTGATGAAGACTGAAGAATACAGTCTGCAGTATGGATTACATCTCAATATAAAGAAAACAAAAATCCTCATAACTCGACCCATAAGCAACATCATGATAAATGGGGAAGCAACTGAAATTGTCAAAGACTTCACATTGCTTGGTTCTATAATCGATGCCAGTGGAAGCAGCGGTCAGGACATCAGATGACGTATAACACTGGGCAAATGGGCTGCAAAAGACCTCTTTCAAGTGCTGAAGAGCAAAGATGTCTCCTTGAGGACTAACGTGCACCTGATACAAGCTATGGTATTTTCAGTTGCCTCATATGCATGTAAGAGCTGGATAATGAATAAGGAAGACGGAAGAAGAATTGAAGCTTTTGAGCTGTGGTGTTGGTGAAGAATGCTCAAAGTACTGTGGACTATGAAAAGAACTCACAGGTCTGTCCTGGAGGAACTGCAGCCGGAATGCTCCTTGGAGGTGAGAATGGCCACACTGCATCTCACATACTTTGGTCATGTTGTCAGAAGGGACCATTCCTTGGAAAAAGATGTCATGCTTGGTAAGATGGAGGGTCGACAAAAGAGGGGAATGCCCTCAACAAGGCAGATTGACACAGTGGCAGCAGTGATGGGCTCAAGTATAGCAAGAATCATGGAAATGGCACAGGACTGGGCAGTGTTTTGTTCTGTTGTGCATAGGCTTGCTATGAGTTGCAGACAACTTGATGGCACCTAACAACAGCAACAACAACTATCAAGGATGACCAAAAGCCATGCAGACACTAGGTAAATAGTTGAATAAGACAGTTTACCTTTCAGTGAATCACATTCTCCTGCAGGTAGATGGATATATTTAACAACTACTAGAGCTTCGACTGGGACCTCTGGTAGCACAGTGCCTTGACTGCTGACCAGAAGGCTGGCGGTTCAAACCCACCAGCCACTCCTCAGAAGGCAGATGGGACAATCTACTTCCGTAGTGGTACTGCCTCGGAAACCCAAGGAGAAATGGCTATGAGTCAGGTCCGACTCGAGGGCACCTAACAACAACAACAACAGAGCTTCAACTTATAATAAAGGCCAGGGAGCATGACAGAGGGCTAGAGGGAGTGGTGGAGAATAAGAGCTGGTTTGTGTATGAAATGGCCAAGGTTAACCAGGGAGGCTTGCTTCAGGACCAACCCTGGACAGGAAGGAGGTGATTCCAAGCCCTTCCCAACCCCAGCTCCTCTCTCAGTTGGCTCAACTTACTTGCTGATCCTTAATAATTTGCAAAGACTTTCCATTCAAAAAGGGTTCAATCTGGGACATGTGAATTAAAGTGAGGCAAAATTTACCCATGAGGAATTATCCCATGTTCTCCCCAGGGAGAAGTTTCTGATGCTGATGAGACAGCAATGCTGGAAAAGGAAATTGCACACAGTTTATGCTGCTGAGTAGGAGAAATCAATATGGAGATTTAAAGCTGTTCAAACACAGCCAGACTCTGTTGCTGGCTTCTCATGTTGCTGGTGATTTCAGACTGTCAAGAGTGATGATCCATCGTCCTGCTCACCCCCAGGGTCTTTCTGGGCTGCAGGAAGACTAGATTCCCATGCTCTGGACCCAGCGTGTCAGACTCGGGTGACCACACATGTAAACGCCTGGTTTTCAAACACCTTTCTCACCCCATGTGAATCAGCACTGGAGTCACAGTAGGATTAATTTAGGACAATTCCTTGGTAGCCCTAAACCCTTTGATTTCTGCTGTCCCAGCAACAGTTCCTGTCCTCATGTCCTAACTCACTCCAGGAGCCAGAGCACTGGTTCACACCAGATGTCTGGAGGAAGGCTTTGCTGCTTTGGATGTAAAGAAAGCACTGGAGAAACTGTGGATAGGTCTGCAAATTCTTCATTAATTGATCTAGAAAGAAACTACACCTTTAGTTTCAAAGTGATTTAAGGAAACAAGGTAAGGCAAAGGTCCATACCCACATAATCAAACTCTGACCTGGGCCATCACATTCTGAGGTGAGTCAAAGCTTATTTTTGTAGGAATTTTAAACACAGCCTCACAGTCAATGGAATGATTTATAATGCCTCTTCCTACTTTAAATAAACTGAACAGGATGGGAGAGTGGAAAAGAGAAATAACCTTTACTGTGTACCATTCCATTTACGCTTTATTTGTTCCCCAGACCAACCACATCAACCCTACCAGACACCGTGAAGGGTACTCTCCATATGTTAGTATTTATTATTCTCACTTCTCAAGAAGGTACATAAAACGCTTACTTAGGAGTCATACCACTAAAACTCAAGGCAGGGCTCCAATTCAGAAGGGTTTAAACCCCCAGCCCATGCTCTTTTCCTAAAATAAGAGATCATTTTTCACTCACCACCTTGCGTAGCAGCCCGCATGTCCCCCAATAGGTTGGAAAAGCCTGACTCATCTCAATCCTGAACTGGCTGTTTTAATTATACAGTTGCCCTATAAGATGGAGGAGGAGAAGACCAATGGGTCAAATTCTCTACCTTTCAACCAAACCACCCAGGCCTATGTCTACAATCACTAAATGTTATTGTACCCACCACCTTTGGCACATGGTGATAGTTGACTAAGCCTGTCATATTCAAATTATCCTACCACAATCTTCTGAAGGGGAATTTGCCAACATCTAAACCATACTTGCAGTTATCTTTTGACTTCTAGAAATTTATCTTAACAACACAAAAAAAACTAAACCTACTGCCACTGAGTTGATTCCAACTCATAGCAACCCTATAGGGCAGAGTAGAACTGCCCCACAGGGTTTCCAAGTCTATAAATCTTTACAGAAGCAGATTGCCTCATATTTCTCCTACGGAGTGGCTAATGGATTCAAACCACTGATCTTATGGCTAGCAGCCAAATGCTTAAGCTACTATGCCACCAGAACTCCACCCTAACACTAGACCTCCAGTAATACAAAAAGGCACATGCATGAGGTTATTCATTACATTTGCATTTTTTCTGTCATTGCAAAACACTGAAAACAACTTAAATGCTCACACATAGGAAAGTTGTTAAATAGTGTATGCATCTACACAAAATGAAGTATTATGCTGCCAGAAAAAAGTAAGGATTCAGTCGCAAAGAGGAAAAGTTCTGATATATGATATAACATAGTTTGAAAACAATATTCTGAGTGAAATAAATCAAACACAAAGGTATAAATATTATATGATCCCACTTAAATGAAATACCTAGAATAGGCAAATGAACAGAAACCAAAGTTTATTAGTGGCTACCAGGGATAGGGAAGAGAGGGGGGAAAAATAAGGAGTTATTGCTTAAGGGGCACTTAAGGGAAAATTAAAAGTTTCTAGTAAATGTGTTGAAAATATTTGGAAATAGTGTTCATGGGGATAAAATATGGTGCACGTAATTAATGTCACTGAATTGCACTCAGAAAAATAGCCAATGTTTTGTTATATGTGTTCTACCTCAATTAAAAAACTATGGGGGAAAAAAAGAATAAGGAAGCTATAAAGGACCAGGAAAAGAAAAAAAAAAAAAAAGTTCTGTATGAATGAAATAGAGTGATTTCCAGGACATTCTGTTAAGTAAAAAACTCAAAGCACAAAAAAAGTAGCTGTAGCAACTGCCCTCCATGTAAGAAAGAAGGAGATAATAATATATTCATGTATCTGCTCATTTGTGCAATAAGAGATTAAGAATGATAAACCAGAAACTAGGAGATTAGCTACCCACAGGGTGTGGAGGAAAATAGGGTAGAAATCAGGGGGAAACAGAAGTATAGTACAGGAATGAGGAAGCATGAACACTTCTCTGAGTATTCCTTTTCTGTATTGTTCTGGTTTTTAAACCATGCTTATGTTTCTCAGATATTCAAAAAATAAACAAACAAAACCAACCAGGACATGAGGAGAATCCAAAACTGGGTACAAAAAGTAACAAATGAATTTAATCCTATTACATATGAATCTAATTTTACTGCAAATGAGTAATACAGCCCCAGTGCACAGGATGGGTCAGAAAAAAGAACTAACCTAAGTAACACTGGAAAACAGGGCAGTATAATTTTTTTTTTAATTACAAAAAGGACTGTACAATAAGTATTATACTCGAGTTATTAAGCTTTTCCCACAGGCACGTAAGTCAAGAGTTTTGAAACTTTTTAGGTTTATTCTAAGACAGCAAATAAGTAAACATGTGGCTAATGGGAGCCAGCTTTCTCACTGCTGGAGAAAGGAGTTACAACTAAGAAAAGGCGGAAGACCAGAATGACCTCTGTGGTCATATCAATACAAATGTTTTTTAATAGATAGTTAGGTAAGTATATTTGTGCTTATTTATATAAACAGGTTTCCCTGGCTATCTGAAAGTAGAGAGTTCCTATGAAATCTTTTGTAACCCATAATGGTACAAATCAAAGAAGCAATTACAATTAGTTTATACAGGTAAAATTTTTGAGCATTCCCAGACACAAAAAATAACTTATCGTATCATACTACATAACACGTAAACCTAAAATAACACTAACATATAGTGTTCACAGACACAGTTCAAATCTATGGCAGCTTGATGCTGAGATGTGGAGTACGGTTCCCAGCAAAGGAGCTTGGCAACACCACTCTCGCTGCTTGATGTGTACACTATTTCTTTATCAGCTCTCTGCAAAACAAACATTAAGCACTAGTGTCACTTACTGCCTTTTTTCATTAAAGTGAAAATTCTTTTCGTATGTCTTTTGGTCAGACAAAACAGGTACTAATGGAGGTCTCTCATGAAACTGAAGAGGCATAAAGTGAACTTTCAAAAAGTGGGAGATAACTGTACATATACTTCCTAGTTCTGTCCTCAGAGAAGGTATAAAACCAGCAACACCCCAGTGTCAGTGAGCACTCATAGCACCCATGATTTTGGTTTCTAAACACCATTCTCTATTAAAAGGAAACAGGGCTCCTTGGAGAAATGACTGGATTCAAGACTGAGCAGGTAAAGTACAAGATGAACATGAAACATCTGGAGGTGACAGCAGTAAGAAAGTGCTCAAAAATAATGAGGGACTGTCTAAAGGGCATAGGAGTCCTTGAAAGATCTCCTCAGGACCAAATCTGGAATCATTTGAGCAACAAATATACTTTAAAGAGTTAGTTCTGCCTGATCTAAGCCATGGTATTTTCAATTGTCTCATATGCTGGACAATAAATAAGGAGGACTAAAGAAGAGTTGATGCATTTGAATTGTGGTGTTGGCAAAGAATACTGAAAATACCATCGACTGCCAGAAGAACAAACTAATCTGTCTTGGAAGAATACAGCCCAAATGCTCCTAAGAAGTGAGAATGGCCAGACTTCTTCTCACCTGCTTTGGTTATGTTATCAGACATGACCAATGCCTGGAGAAGGAAGTCATGCTTGGTAGAGGAGAGGGTCAGCAAAAAAGAGGAAGACCCTCAACCAGATGGATTGGCACAGTGGCTGCAACAATGGGTTCAAGTATAGCAAAGTTTCTTAGGATGGCGCAAGACCAGGCAGTGTTTTGTTCTGCTGTACACAGTGTCGCTATGAGTCAGAACCAACTCAACAGAGACTAATAAAATGGCAACAGATTATAACCCATAGAATAAAAGAAATACCCATGAGTCCATGCTGATATTAATAAATAAGTGTAAATAAGTAAAATAATGGAGAAGGGAAAGTTCTTCCTTATAGCAGAATTCCAGCTGACAAATGCAGAAAGAATGACAGAAATAGAAAATTACTGTTTGGCACACACAACCGTAATGACTGATACAGGTAAGAATTATCAAAGTATGATGAGAAGCAGGGTATTGGCATAACCTCAAAGTTTTCCTCATATTTATTCATTAAATATGGGAAAAAACAGTAGCTTTTCAGCAGAGAAACCCTGCAGATACTATCTTACCTAAGTGGTCAAAGACACATCAGCAGTAGTAAGAAATATTGGCATCATTGTATCTCCTTATACTGGGTTGAACAGTATTCCCAAAGACACTTTGATTTCAGACTTCTAGGCTCCAGACCTGTGAGAGAACACATACCTGTTGTTTTAAGCCACTCAGTTTGTGGAACTTTGTTCCAACAGCCCTAGGAAACTAAGACCCTCCTCATATGATGACCTGAGAAGAGCACATTGCTGTGATATTCTTGCCAAAAATATGTAACTACAATTCAGTCATGAGCAGACAGCAAACAAAGTCATTTTAAGGGATATTCTAGAAAATAACTGGTCTTCAAAAGTGTCATGGTCATGAAAGATAAAGTCTGAGGAGCAATCCTCTACCAGAGGAGACCAGGAAGACTTGACATCTAAAATGAAATGTGTCATCTGGAAGTAGACACAGAATTGAACAATGGGGCAGAATAAAAGACATTAGTGGGACAATCAACAAAAATTTAACAAAGGCCGTAGAACAGTAAATAGTATTATAAGTAAAACAAAACCAAACCCTTTGCAGTCAAGGTGATTCCAAATCATAGCAACCCTATACAACAGAGCAGAACTGCCCCATAAGATTTCCAAGGCTGTAATCTCTACACAGGGAGCTCTGGTAGCATAGTGGCTAAAGCACTTGACTGCTAACCAGAAGGCTGGCGGTTCAAACCCACCAGACACTCCTCAGAAGGAAGGTTGGGCAATCCTACTTCCGTAGTGATACTGCCTCGGAAACCCAAGGAGGGGTCGCTATGAGTCGGGGCCGACTCGACGGCACATAACAACAACAACAACAATCTCTACGCAGATGGACTGCCACATCTACCATGAAGCACTGCTGAGTTTGAACCACAGACCTTTCTGTTAGCAGCTGAATGCTTAGCTCTCTTAATAATGCTATAGAAATGTTAATTACCTGGTTTTGTTACTTGTACTGCGACTTAGAAGATGTTAGTATCTGGAGAAGTTGAATGAAGAACACACAGAAAGTCTATATACTATGTTTGCAACTGTTTTTTGTTTGTTTGTTTGTTTGGGGTAGGGGGAAGATCTGCAATTATTCCAAAATGAAAAGTAAAAATACATTTTTAAAAAATGGAAAAGCAAAATTATCCCACCAAATTCTCAGTAGTTAGGAAGGTTGTATTTCTTCTGTGCAACCATGTGTTTAGTTGTTGGGTGCCATCAAATCCACTGCAACTCACAGCAATCCCTTGAGACAACTGCCCAATAGGGTTTTCGAGGCTGTAACCTTTCCAGAAGCACATCACCCCATCGTTCTCTTGTGAAGCCACTGGTGAGTTCGAACTGCTAACATTTTGATGAGCAGCAAAGCGCTTAACCACTGTGCCACCAGTGCTCCTTGGGCAACCATGTAGGGTGAGATCAAGAAACAGATTAGATGAAAAAATAAGCATATTGATGTAAGAAGTTCAAATGCCAACATCAAATTATCTGAAGAAAGGAAATGGCAGCAGAGAAACCCTCTGTTTATGAAAAGATGAGTAATAAACCCACTAATTTTGAGGTAAAGGTGGAACACACCTTACATTCTTCTGTATGATAAACATATTATCATGAATCTACCTTGCAAGAAAAACAAAATCAACTATTGGCTCCATAGACCTATTTTCAGGCTAAAAGGATGCCACATAAAATGTCTGAACTACAGTCCTGAAAACACATTACATGAAGCAGAGCAAACGGGAAGGGGGACATGGAGGGATGGGAGTGGGGAGGGGGTGTCCCGAGAATACATGGAATGTCCTATGGCTGGAAGTACCTGGGTATTCCAGTCGCTGGCAGTGCCATTTCTAAACTGTGAAAAATAATGACAAACTCTCACATCATGACTCACAGAGGAAACACTCTGTAATCAGTAATTTATTGTTCTCTCTTCAGCTTGATTCCCTAACTTTCATGAGTTGAAATCAGAAATCCTAAGTTAGCATAACTTGAGTTGGCCTTTCTTATTTTTTCCCCCTGCTGGGGTTTTGTAGGTTTTTTTGTTTGTTTTTCTTCACCATGTGACGTGTCACTGTAACTTGACCAAAGTCCCTTCTCGTGCTACAAAACAAATCCAGGGAGTCCACAATTCTATGAGTAGGTACCTTTTGCTCCACAAGGCAGGCACTGCATCTGAAATGTGACTGAGAGACGGTGCTTGACTGTGATGTCTATAATTAAGAGCCTAAAGGCAACTGCACAGCATAGCTGTTTGTGTGATACTTTCCCTGTAACATGTGGTTTCCAAACTGCTCATCTCTACAGTGACCTTTAAAATAAAAAATAAAAGCACCCACTAACAAACACAAAGCTGAGAAGAATCCTGCCAGTGAGCACTTTGCCCACTGTAACAGCCATTGAGCCACCCAGCAGCCCACTGTGGGCCTCTCAGGATGCATGGGAAGACTTTCGGACCCAACACAGTCTTCCCTGCCTTCAGGCAGACTCTCTTCCAAGTGCCAGCCTCCTTCTGGTCCATCCTCTATGTTCCTACAGTACCCTTGCACTTCCACGTTATCTGGCACTTACCACAGTGAAGCATAGGAGATGTTTCCTTCCTTCTCTCCGCTGGACTTGAGCTACCTGAAGACAGGCCCCACACCCTCCCTTCTGTCCTTCCCCAATGTCTGGCCCACACAGACACTCACACATGTTAGCAGACAGGTAGGCAAGCAGGAGAGGGCTGTGGGAGACACAACTGACTATATATGCCATACAGAGCTCCTGAGTGCCTGGCAGTACTCTAGGGCCAAGAATGTTGCAGTACCAGGAGAGGCCAAAGGCTGTCCCTGTGAAAGTGAGAATCTGGTGGTGGAGACAGACTTTAAATGGATAATCCTGCAAATGATTACGTAATTACAATTGGGGAAGACATTGTACAAAAAAATTTAGCAGACTATAAAACCATGTAACCGGATGATCTGTGTGTATGCTGCCAATTTTAAAAAGCTTACCCAGAGCAATAACCCAGAGGGAGGAGGAAGATAATCTCAGCAGATAGTCACAGCCCCACCATTTAAAATATAAGGAAAACAAAACCTGGACAGAAGCCAAGTGCCCAGCCATGGGGGAATGGCTACACATGGCCTACCCAGGCAACCCATGGGAATTTAACTATTGAGCCATTTAAAAATAACAAGTATGCAAACTATGTTGATTCATGGAAAGATATTAATAGAGTATATTATTTATTAGGGGTTTCTACTATAAAGGTACTTAGGTTCATTAACAAAAATTTCAAACTCAGCCTCAGCCAACCATGCCTCAGGATACTCTTTACAGTGCAAGGCATGGCCCAATGACGACCCTCTGGGTCCTGGTGGTCAGAAGTGTTGGGAGACAGTGGCAGCATATATGCACTAGGAGGGCTTAGGAGACCACCCAGTCAAGCCCCTTCATTTAACAGATGAAGAGACCGTGGTCACGGCCAGTCACTGGGCCCTTTCCATTCTACCTAAGATCCTTTCAAGGAGTTCCTTGAATGAGTAAGGGAAGATGGAGCTCACACTGGCAACCATAACCTCTGTGAGGAAGAGAAGGCTCTCTCCTCCCAAAGGACATGTGTGGAAAGGATCCCTGGAATGCCCTGATGCCTGCTCCTACTATAGAGGATGATAGTGGGGCTGGTCCTCAGTGGATGATGGCTGAACCCAACTGTTCCCACTTTTTTTTTTTTTTTAAAAAAAAGAAAGGTCAATGGTTTAATGCAGTCCCTGGAAGGCACAAACAGTTAACATATGCAGCTGCTAATTGAAAGTCTGGAGGTTGGAGTCTACCCAGAGGTGTTTCGCAAGAAAAGTCTGGCAACATACTTCTGAAACATCGGCCACTGAAAACTCGATGGTGCACAGGTCCACCCTGAAACACATGGGGTCGCCATGAGTCAGAATTGACTCTGCAGTAACTGGTTAGTTAGTGTCTTCTTAGCTATTCAAACTCTGGTTCCTGTACCAACAACATCAGCATCACATGGGCCCCTGGTTAGCCATAAAAAATATGGTTCTACCTACTGAAGCATAATCTCCACTTTAACGAGGAACCCAGAAGATTCACACATACATTAAGATTGGAGAAGCACTGGATTTAATCCTAGAACAGGAGAGGGTTCATTTAGTCATTCCTCAAGCATTCATTGAACCCTCTACTAAATCCGGGGGCAGATCCAACTGTCTAACAAGGTCCTGTGGAAGAGTGAGCCAGGTGAGCAAGATTCAGCTGTCTTGTGTGGCCACAGGGAAAGAAAATGTGTTGAAAAACTTTAGATCTTTTGAGAAAGAAGTTAGAGGGTCCAAGATTGGGGTGGCTCTATAAAAGCCTTTAGAAAATCTATTACCTACAGTAAAAAGTACTCTTAATGAAGACCATCAAGGGCCTTTTGTAAAACGTCCATTGGTAAATAAGGTAAATAAGGCTCTGTTCTTTCCATCTAGGAGCTCTGGTGGTGTAGTGGCTAAGGCACTTGACTGCTAACCAGAAGGCTGGTGGTTCATACCCACCAGCCACTCCTTGGAAGGAAGGTTGGGTAATCTACTTCTGAGGTGATACTGCCTCAGAAACCCAAGGAGGGGTCACTATCAGTTGGGGTCAACTCAACGGCAGTGAATGTGGTTTTTATTTTATCTTTCCATTTAGCATCCTCCGCCAGCTAGAATCTTTTACATTCTCTCTTGTCCAAAGTTCCCCAGAGATGCTGGTAGATTAGGCTTGTTTGGCTGCAGATAACATGGATCCTAAAAGACTTGTGTCAGCATCTGCCTGCCTTCAGCACTGCTGGATTTCAGGGTGTCAAGATGAGACCAGTCAACTCAGACCAAGCTGTGAAGGGTCTGGGGCTCACCACGAGGCCACAGAGAGGCCAGTTCAGGATCAGAACTGATTTTCTGAGTGAAAATTCAGGTGCCAAAGTAGAGGATGAGCTATGGGAGAAAGGCTGGAGACAGGAACCCGGAGCAGCATCTCACAGTGATACAGATGAGAGAGAGCGAGAGTACCTGAGCCGAGGCAGGGTGTGAACGGACGGCAGAAAACAAGGCTGGAAGGTGTATTCAGGGTATAGACCCAGCCACAGGCCACCAAGACCCAGTGAACAGGTGGGGGAGGGAGACAGCCAGGCCTCTGGGTTAGGTGACACTGAGCAGTGGACACATTGGGTCTGAAAGTTCTGCTGGACATGACCTCTGTGAGCCGACAGAGGGCAGGTGAGATGAGAGTGGACAGAGGAGACCTGAAAAAAGGGCCACAGCAGAACATGAACAGAAGAAATACAAAAGGAGAAGCTACCAGAAGAGAGAGGGAGAAAGAGGGGAGCCAGTGCTCAGGGGCTTCAGAGAGAGAAGAGAATTTAAAAAAGTACAGATGCTGAATGACCTCCAGTGCTTAAGAAAAGGCAAAAAAGGCCCTGTGTTTGGTGATAAAGAGGTCGCTGGTAAACCTGGAAGTACATTCCATCACTGATGGAGTCCACAGGAAAATGCAGACAGAGGAACGAGGGAGCAGGCTTGTACCAGAGTGAGGTAAACATATGATAGATACAGAGCAGTGAGCAAAGTCAAGGGTGCATCATTATGATATAACAGGTGAGCAACTGCTTTTCAGAAACAGGAGAAGGTGCCACTTACCGTCCCCTGCAGTTGGCAGTGCCCATGAATGTGAGCACTGTCTTAGTCCTGCCCTCCTTCCACTTGTGAGCCCAACATGGCCCAGAGGGGCACACACAGCCAGGTCCCCAGCACCCACACAAAGGCCTCTGAGATCACTATTTCCTGAGCTGTATCAGAGAACTAACTGCAGAGCCCGTTGATCCTTCCCTCATCTACATAAGATTATTTTCTTGTCTAGGAAAAAGGATTTAAAAAAAAAAAAAATCTTGAACTGGTGATTTTTTTTTCAACCTCTCTGTTTACTGAAGTTAAGGAAAGTGAAAGGTGCAGCTCACCAACTTCTAAACAGCAAATGCCAAAACTAACAGTCCTATTAGAAATAAATAAATAGAAACAGAAAGAGAGAAAGAAAAAAAGTTCTTTAAACTGGCATCCAGTTGGCATTCTGTATGCTCTTTGCATGGTGGATTTTAAATTACAGATCAGAGTAAAACAACACGAGCAAAAATAAAGTGTAATCAGGGTCTCCTTCTGAAGAGAACCTCTAGGACAGCTGTGGTCCCGATGGTCCCTGGCCACCCGTGCCAGCTGTAATAACCACCCTGAAAAACACAGTTCACCAAGAGAGGCAAAGCCTTCTCGGTAAATCAGAGCTATGATTACTGGAAAGCGGAAATGCTCAGACGAGATTGCTGAAGGGGGAAAGGATTTTTTAAACCCTTGTTTTTATCAAATGGGAACTATCTTTACTGACCAAACACAAGGCACATTCACGGGGACTCTGCCCCCACATGCTGCGTGTTTCCTTTGCACAGTCTTCAGGCACAGTGCACTTTTCAAGTCACCAGTTTATTTTGTCATCACAATTACATTTGAAGAAACTCATTCTCTGCAAAACAGTCATGGTTTCTCTTGCTTCTCTGGCAACTTCCTTGAGCCTTCCCACTTAAAGGACAGTCATATCACAGTCTCCATTTATAGTATTATATAACCTAAATTATAATGATAAACCCATCCCTAAACCATATGTTAGAAGCTCTAAAATTAAAACAAAATGATGTAGACTGTCCAGTACTGCATACTCTGAGATCTGGAAGGGGCCTCAGAGGCCAACAAATTCAACTCTCCACCCACTGAAGACTCATCCCCCAAACAAGGCATCAAGCTTGCTCCAACCTAAGTCCAGCATGCCCACGGTCACCTCTAACCAGGGAGGTGGTATTGCACTCAGGAGTTACTCCTTCCTCAGGGTAGACAGAGGTCAGAAAGAGACTCTGTAACCCTGCTCAGCCGCCAGGCCAGGCCTCTCCAAGTCCTCTGACTGTCCCAAGCTCTCCTCCCAAATCCTGCTCAGGACACCCACAAGCAGTAAGAAACAAACAAACAAAAAAAAACTCACTGCCATCAAGTCGGATCCAACTCATAGTGATCCCTCCTAGGGTTTCCAAGGCAGTATCTCTACAGAAGTAGATTGCCCAATCTTCCTTCCAAGGAGTAGCTGGTGGGTTTGAACCACCAGCTTTCTGGTTGGCAGTCAAATGCCTTAGACACTACACCACCAGAGCTCCTTGAATGAGGGGCCCCTGTAATAAGTAGTGTGCAGAGCACTACAGCTGTAGGCACTTTATGTCTCTTTTACAGAACATAAGCTTTCCAGGCCGCCTCACCCTCTACAGCTTACAAATGTAAATGTAGTCAACTAAAATGCATAGGTCTTCAGAGAAATGCTCTTTTTGTCT
Organism: Orycteropus afer afer; assembly: GCF_000298275.1. Lineage (NCBI taxonomy): Eukaryota > Metazoa > Chordata > Mammalia > Tubulidentata > Orycteropodidae > Orycteropus > Orycteropus afer. The sequence goes on along the minus strand of NW_006921728.1, from coordinate 6,182,054 downwards.
GAGTCTCTATCCAAACTCATGTAATAAAATTTTTTAACACCAGAGGTAGGACAATTACCTCAATTATGGGCCACGTTTTACTTAACTTCAAACTACTGAGATCTTGACTTTGTCATATAACATGTTAGATATTCCTATCAGCTTTGTGTCACTTTAAATCTGTTTGGAGTACATCCTCCAGATGTAGGACACTGATTTTTTTAAATGACGACATGACATCCTAAGGTCTTCCCATTCCACTGTGATGGCTCAAAAAAGTTATTTTTAGACAAATGGTGAGCATTGAGCTCACAAGGATATTATAACAGTCTAACAGTCTCCATCAAATCCATTCCTCAAAATGAGATCTACCAGATCATGTTATCTTCAATCTGGGGTTGGCTTATTAGCATGATTCACTCTTAGATAACCTATATTTATTTATTTAAAAAAAAAAAAAAAAAAAAAACTGTTGCCATCAAGCCAATTCCAACTTATGGTGACTCCAGAGGTTATAGACCAGAACTAAGCTCCATAGGGTTGTCTTAGCTGTGACCTTCACAGAAGTAGATCACCAGGCCTTTCTTTCAAGGTGCTATAAGTTTTTCAGAGCCAGCTAAGCATGTAAAAATGAGAAACATCTTTTATAAGAAGTAATCCACCTTCCTCATGGTGACTGCTAGAATAAGTATTTGAAAATTCAAAAGCATGTCTCTTTTTATTATTATCATTATCTAAACATAGATGTTAGACTTGGTTCAATTGTGTGAGTTCAAATCCCAACCTTTTGGTTAGCAGCCAACTGCAAATTATTTGTATCACCTAAGGACTGTGGTGGCTCAAACAGTTTGCAGCAGGCTACTAACCTAAATGTTGGTGGCTTCATTACACAAGGGGTCGCCATGAAGCAGGGGCCAATTCAATGACAGCCAACAATAACAACAATATCAAAATGATAACTGCCCAGACCATTTAACCTAGCAAATCCACCTCCTGAAATTTATCCTACCAATAAACTTGCATATGTGGAAACAGCATATATACAAAGTTATTCATTGTGGTATTGTTTATAATGGTCATGAATTGACCACAAACTAAACATCTATCAATAAAGGATGGATTAAATAAAGATTCACACATTCACACATAAAATATTTTGTAGCTGTTGAAAAATAGAAAGTTCTCTATATACTAATATGAAAAAATCCTCAAGAAATATTAAGTGAAAAAGGACAAGGAGCTCTGGTGGCATAGTGCCTAAAGCACTTGACTGCTAACCAGAAGGCTGGTGATTCAAACCCACCAGCCGCTCCTCAGAAGGAAGATTGGGCAATCTACTTCCGTAGTGATACTGCCTCGGAAACCCAAGGAGGGGTCACTATGAGTCGGGTCCGACTCAACGCCACCTAACAACAACATGATACATGGTATGTTATCTTTTTATTTTAAAAGGAGAGAAGGAATATATACTATATATTTATATATATAACACACCTACATATACATATATATGTGTACACATGTATATATCTCTGCATATATATAACACACATATGCACAGGCACATACATATGTTAAGAACATAGAGAATTAACAACACTCGATACCTGTGATGATGAGTTGGAAAGTTTTGGGAAAGGGAATAGAAAACAAACTGGAGAGGAGCAAAGGAGGAGAGATATTTTACTAGAAATCTTTCTATAATATTCAAAGTTTCAGCCATGTAAATGAGCCACTTTTTCAAAAAATTAGAGTTTAATCAAATAACTTTATAAATTTAGAATAAAAACTATATGTCTTGTTGGAACACCATTTCCACTGCCATAGTGATGAAGGTTGTACATTAACCCAGGCTTTGGGGTGTACTGGGATCCATAGCACCCTGTGGGCCTCTTTCCATCTCTCCTCCGACTGGCAATCTCCCCACCCATTCCTATGATGGCTCCATTATGTTTCTCTTACTTGAGGTGGCACCCTCTATTACCCATTATAGACTGCCCAGTCATGCAGGTACTGTCACCAGGAGCCAACAAGGACCTATCGTCCCCTAGAACTGGCACGTGATTGAAAAACACCACAAACACTCATGGAAGCTCTGGCTGGATGTCACAGTTGCAGGTCACTGTTGTGTTCTTAGTGACTGCTGATTCCAGAGAATTATTCCAAAAGATCTGCCAGCAACTGTCATTGAACTCAGAGCCACATTTATATTTTCAAACTAGATATCACCTTTATTGCTCTGGAACACTTTCTAAGGGGACAAAAAAATAAGCAAGTCAACACTTACTGTATCCTTCATTTTAAAATTTAACCCATATTAAAAATTGTTGTTAATTGCCAAGTAGATTCTGACTCATGGCAACCCTGTGTATTTTAGAGTAGAACTGTTCCAGGCTTGTCTGCCAAGACACCACTGGGTAGGTTTAAACCACCATCCTTTGGTTAGAAGTCAAGTGCTTAATCCTATGCACCACCCAGGAAATCCTATGTTGTGGTTGTTGAGGAGCTCTGGTAGCGTAGTCCTATACTAAAAATTAATCATATACAATCTCAGTCTTTTCTCTGGTTGCAAAGCTTGTTGTTGTTGTTTGTTGTTATGTGCCTTCGAGTCGGACCTGACTCATAGCGACCCCTCCTTGGGTTTCCGAGGCAGTATCACTATGGGAGTAGATTGCCCTATCTTCCTTCCAAGCAGTGGCTGGTGGGTTTGAACCGCCAGCCTTCTGGTTAGCAGTCAAGTGCCTTAGCCACTATGCTACCAGAGCTCCCTTGCAAAGCTTGTTGTTGTTGTTGTTGCTATTTGCCATCGAGTCGGCCCCGACTCATAGCAACCCCTCCTTGAGTTTCCGAGGCAGTATCACTACGGAAGTAGGAATGCCCAACCTTCCTTCCGAAGCTTAGGATCCTTGAAATATCAGCCACAAACACTTGGCCAAACTGAAGCAAGTTTTTCAGAGCCAGCTAACTATGTAAAAATGAGAAACATCTTATAAAAGAGGTAATCCACCTTCTTCATGATGACTACTTGAATAAGTATTTGAAAATTCAAAAACATCTCTTTTATTATTATTATTATTATCTAAACATACAACAAACAGAGAGGTAAGGCTTGGTTCAATTGTGTCTATCTCCTTAGACATGTAAATCACACAGCACCTAATCTATACTTTCCACCTAATCTATGTTTTCATTTAAAATATATTTTTGTTTTTGAAATATGCCCAGGAATACTTTGTAAATTCTGGCAATAAAGAAATGAAACCTTAGTAAAAACCAGGAACAGCTGAAGGAACTGCGTGCCAATTCTAACAAGTCCTGTGACAGTATTTTCCTGATGACCACTACCAGGTTTCAACTGAGCACTTGGCTGAGTCAGGGCCATATATAACCTCACCATTTGTCTTTTAGGTAAGAGAAGGGTGGGGATGAAAGAGACAGTGATAAACATCAAAAATCCAGCAGCTACTGTGGAGTCAGCAGCTGAAATAGAAGGCTAGCAGGACATGCCTACATTTACTACTATTTATACCACCCAGATTGTAAGACTCTCTACTTATTATCCTGAATTGCCACCAGACGGGGCAGGCTCTATTGGTCACAAAGCTGCTGAAATGGGAAAGGATTTTATCAAGCATCTAAGCTAATCACAAGATAAGTTAAAGGACACTAGTCAAACACTAGGTAGGACTCCTGCCTGATCCTTTCTCATAACCTAGTTCTTATACTAAGCAAACATTGCTTTTAAGAAAAACTCTAAAGTGTGAGGTGAAAAATACTGAGCACCAAATTTCTAGCCAATGTCATCTAACGGCTTTTTTTTTTTTTTTTATGAAACCAGATGACTTGAGCTAAGGAGAAGGACTGTTGTTGTTGTTGCTACATGCCGTCGAGTCAGACCTGACTCATAGCAACCGCTCCTTGGGTTTCCGAGGCAGTATCACTATGGAAATAGATATCCCAAGGTTCCTTCCAAGGAGTGGCTGGTGGGTTTGAACCTCCAGCCTTCTGGTTAGCAGTCAAGTGCCTTAGGCACTACGCTACCAGAGCTCCTACCCATAGATAAATGACTATGAGCTTATTTAAAAGGCCTCACCCTCAGGTCCCACACTTGTCAAGCACAGACTGACACTTTGTTATGTGAGAGCAGGCGGGCACTGACAAGTTCTTGAAATCACACAAAAGGGGCATGGCCACACCAGGTGGCAAGCTAGAGGTGCAATTCTAGATCTGCTCACATCTTACCAGTCATTTCCTAAGTGTCCACAGCTGGTTAAAGAGTCAAGGCTATATGCATGAGCCCACCCAACAGGTGACTGTACTTGATAGCCACAGACTACAAACTGCTTCCAAGTGCCCATTACCCATCTATTCGACACTGACATGTGCATGGCACTGTCAGATCAATATAAAGCCACCCAACTGTAAGGAATGCCCAGGGTCCACTCCCTCCATTTCCAACTTCTACATTCAACAAGATAATTGGTTTCAAAAAACAACAGTTGAACCTAGGAAGAGAGAAAATTTATCAGATGTCATTTAAGACCACAGTTTATTGGGAGTTGCCGGATGCTTGTTAAAGGTCGAGCAAGCCAACATCTTCCTCAAGAAAAGGGGCAAACCCTTTCTCAGCCCTATTTTTAGGTCTCCCAGTAGATTGTGCTCCAGAGCTAACTCTCCTTAACAGGCTAATTCCGGGACGCAGGCTCTGCTCTTCTTGATGTGGAAGGAAAGGCGAAACAGAGTACACCCTGCTCCCCACTGGCCTCATTCCGCCCTGGCCACAGGAGGCAACACTGGCCTAGGGAAGCCCTCCTGTCTCTGGGGTCCATCAGACACACTGACTCACTATATATAGATGCCCCAGTCGTCCCCTTACTAGGGCACGTAAAAAAGTACTGGTTCCTTCCAATCCAGTGTTAGCACAGATGCAGGTTTGCTTTCCGCATGTGTTCTTACAGTAAACCTAAAAGTTACAAGCAACACGCTGTTACAGGGTTCCTATTGAATATCAGCATTCTTTCCTTCCATGGTTTATGTCAATTCATGAAAACATGTGTGAAGCATCTGCCTTTTTATTTAAACAGAAAGCAAGAGCTCAGAATGCTATGCTGTGGCATTTTGTGCATAAACCCAACAGCTAAATTAGGAGCTGCATCCATGGGGGCCCACTAGAGTCAGGTCACCACAGCTGCCCTGCCCACCAGCTGTCCAGGAGGCCTCCCCTTGAACCAAAAAGAGGAGCATCAACAACAGAGCAAGGCAAAGTATTTAGAGTAAAGAATAATGGCTTATTCCTTATGGCTGCACATCTAGTCAGATTCTGAAGTGCCCTGAACTAAGGAAAAGACAGAAAATTATAATTATTTAAAAATTTCTTTGACTGCATCCAGTGCTATTTCACAACATTCTCCTTGGATTTGATACAGGATGAGAATTTAATGTAGTTTATAGCCAGGCCTCTTATATAACTCATAACCTTTAATTTTAACATTACTATAAGTTCCTAGCCTAATGAATGAGAGTCCCTGGGTAGTACAAACAGTTAAATGCTCAAGTACTAGCTGAAAGGTTGGTGGTTTGAGTCCACACAGGGGTGCCTTGGAAGACAGGCCTGGTGATCTGCTTCAAATAGGTCACAACCTTGAAAACCCTATAGAGCAGTTCTACTCTGCACACATGGAGTCCCCATGAGTCAGAATTGATTTAAAGGCAACTAATGACAGCAGCCTAATGAACAGAAAAGGGTCCTACACTTTTTCCTACCCTTCTCCTCTCCCTTAACACTGAGAATTCCCTTCCAGACTGCTATTTTAGTCCTATTTATAAAAATGAAATTCCCATTTAGCAAGAGAATGCAGATCCTGACAAAAGGCTCTGACTAGTGTCAAGCCTAAGAGCCAGGCAGCAAAAGTCAACACTTTGCCACATGCCTTTCGTGCACACTTTTATCATCATAAACCCCTGTTACCTTCTTTTCAAAGTAGTCTTCTAAAACCTTGAACAGTTTAATTCTTGAGTACAAAGCATCCAAATCTAACTGGAATATCTTCAAACTGCTTTTGAAATAGTAACTGTTGTGCTTTCTACAACACTGCAACAGGGGAAAAGGTATTTTAATTCACAGATTTTCTACCCTTAAAATCTTCTGCTGGAATCAGACAAACATTCTAAATGCTAATCTCTGTAAAATTCCTCTTCAGAATGCATGAAAATGTGAAGCTGTTGTGAAGGTCTATATTACTCTGAACCTAGGTGGTGCCATCAGCTAATGGACTTGGCTGCTAACCAAAAGGTTGGGGGTTCAAATCTACCCAGAGATGCTTCAAAAGAAAGGCCTGGCAATCAACTTCTGAAAAATCAGCCACTAAAAACTTTAGTCCAGTTCTACTCTGATACACATCAGGGGAGACGGGGTTGTCATGAATCACAATCAACTCAACATCAACTGATAAAATTCTGAACCTAATAAGAAAGTGGGTGTGTTTGTCTAAATGGGCTTAAGCTCCAGTGTTTCCATATTCTAAAGGCACCCCATCTGAAGGAGCAAGAGTGGCAGCAAATCAATGGTGTGAAAACTGATGTCTCATTTTTGATGGGAATGTTAAAGAATATGATTGCATCTTACACTATGCCTAAGGCTTTCCCTTTTTGCTTTAGGTATCATTTTTCAATCTAATTTTCTTGAATTTCTGGTAATCATAAATTTAATAATAATAATAATCTCTAAACCAAAAAATCACATTTTAAAGAAATGGAAAGTCAGCAAAAGAAATTAAGGTCAACATTATAATCTCTAAAGCAGTTCATCTGCTGACTGGTTTATTGTTTTCCAAATATCTGGGAAGAGAATGTCATTTGAAAGGTCCTTATTTGTTCTCATTTTTTTCTCTCAGCACTGCCACTGGCTCAGAAAAAGATAGACCAGCAATGTAAAAGAGACGATGTACAATTACAGGAAGAGGTTCTTAAGGTGCATCAACTCATGAAACAAAGGCAAGTGTGTGTGTGTGTGTGTGTGTGTGTGTGTGTATTCTGGTTTCTTCCAGCTCATCTCACCCCAGAAGGCAAAACTGGAATAGAATTAAGAAGTAAACACTTCAGTTTGGGACTGTTTATTGAAAGACAATGGAAGACTTGTAGCAAAAGCAGGAGGTGGGGCTGGCAGGAAGAGGCAGTGGTACATGTGCAAGGGCACAGAGGTGGTCTGAAGGCAAGCTGGGGAGGGGAAACTATGAAAGGTTTTAAGCGGTAGGATGTCCACGTCAGACCTGTAGTTCAGTAAGGTTGCCCTGGGAAATTTACGGAAGAAGGGGTGGCAGAGACTCCCATTGGAGGAGAGAGACCACAGGGAGGCTAGGGCAAAAGTCCAAAACAAAAGTGCCAAGAGCCCCAAATTAAGATAGTAACAATTGGAATGGACAGAAAGGGCTCATGAGAACAACCCTTAAAAATCAAAATTACATATTCTTAATAAGGAGAAATTAGAGACGAAATAAAACAAGTGCTATTAACCAAATAGTTGTGGAGGTAGCTATACTAATGAGTGGATTATGCTCTCTCAGTTACCTATGTCTGAGACACAGGCTTCCTGCTCCCTGATGTTACCAAAGGTGCCCAGGGTAGGGGTTAAGGACTTATCACCCTTCTTAAGTGATGTCCAACTTCACCTTTTCATATTTCAATGTAAAGATAGATAGTTAAGAAATGACGCCTAGGAAAGTGAATTTGCTCTGTAAACTTTCACCCAAATCACAATTAAAAAAAAAAAGGAAAGAAAGAAAGAAATGATGCCTATATCTGTGATACTTGGTCATTTAAAAACTACCATGTAGGGTTTGAAACATAAATTTATTTTCCACTGATTGGCAAATTCGTTGGTATGGAGGGCATAGAGAGTTATTTGGGTAGATAATCAAATTTCATCAAAGAGGCCACATTCTTTTCTTTCTTTTGCATAGATGCTATGACATGGAAAGGAGAAATACCACCCTTATTATGTGGTCTTGGAAAAAAGAATCATTTGTTGATGGAACAAGTTACAGATGTCTTATCTGAAATTAAGAATATAAAAACTGAATCTATTCCAGAGGTTGGTATTTCTTTTAGGATTTTAGAAACATGCTGATAATTTTAACCCTACTGGAAATAATTTTCAACATTACTTGGATTTGTGCTAAATATAGATTTACTGCAGCCTGGTTAAACTTTAAAACATCAACCAATTAAGTATTTCTTGCCTGAGTAAAACAGTTTAAACGAAGCAAAGATGGAAAAGGTCCATTTGTCCTCAGTGACAGATGACTGAATCATATAATTTAAATTTTAACAATGTATGACTAAGTCTTTACATACTAAGAAATTTTTAAATGGTCAAGTTTTCTTCCTCTTCACATTCTTTTCTTCTCCTTTCTCTTGCTATCTGACACTCTAATCAATTCTTCTCCCTGTGTAGTTAGTTGATGTCAAGTCAATTCCAATTCAAGGTGACCAAGTGTGTATCAGAGTAGAACAGTGCTTCATAGGGTTTTCAAGGATGGGACCTTTTGGAAGCAGATAGTCAGGCCTCTCTTCTGAGGTGTCTCTACTTCTCTTTAGTATGGATATTACCGTCCAGACATCACCAAGACACATTTTCTTAAGGTCTATTGTTCCAAATGCAACCTGTCAACAACTTTCTACTCATGTTGAAAACTTAAGGTTTTGCATAAATATTGCTGAAAACCAAGTGGTCTAAGTGACACAATTGTATTTCTAGGAAAGGTACAGTCCTCTGACCCTGGCCCATCACTGGCTTTTCTTTTCATCTTCCACTTAACAAAGGCTCACCATATGTGCATGGTGGACAGTGGCCTTAGCCAAGCTCAAGGAACATCTTCACCAGCAGAAGCAACTGGAACACATATTCCATGGCAGAAATTTTTTATATTGTTCATTCATTTTTACATATTGATTTTTTTATACACTTTTTAATCTTAGCCTTCTAGACCTAACAAATTTTATTAACCTTCATTTTGCTCAACAGAAAATTTCTTCTCATAAAATCAGGAAGAATTTTGACTCTTATAAAATTGATTTAAGAGCAAATTCTTCTCTCTACCTCAAGTCTTGCTTTCGGGGAGAATCCATTAAGCTGGGCAACTCCCCATTTATGTTTTCATGGAGAGGATGTCATGATAGCCTCCTAAGATATATGGATAGTTTTCTCAGATGTGCAATAATAACTCTTATTTTATTCCTTGTCACTTGTCATTCACCCTAATTTTAAATTAGGCACACATAGCAAAATTTTTATTTTTGTCTAAGAATAGTATCCCTTTATTTTGTGGGATACCATCAAGAGAAATTATATACACATATTAGGAATTTCAGAAGGTAGAAGAAAGACAAAAGAGTATAGAAATAATGTTTGAAGACATAATGGCAGGAAAGTTCCCAAATATCAAGGAAATAAACCAAACCTACTGCCATCAAGTGGATTCTGACTCAAAGAGTGCCTATAGGACAGAGGAGAACTGCCCCATAGGGTTTCCAAGACTGTCAACCTTTACAGAAGCAAACTGCCTCATCTTTCTCCCTTGAAGCAGCTGGCAGGTTTGAATCACTGACATTTTGGTTAGCAGTCCAATGCTCTCACCATAGTGCCACCAAACTCAGCAAGCTCTCTAAATATTATGAAAGAGAAGATTTCCATTCAAGAAGCTCAATGAACTTAATATAGGTTAGACCCCAAAAGAAATTCACCAAGACATATCATAATCAAACTTTCCAGAACCAAAGACAAAGAAAGAATTTTGAGAGCAGCATGAGAAGAGCAAAATATCACCTATGAAGTAACCTCAATTAAGACTAATCACTGGTTTCTCATCAGAAATCATGCAAGCAAGAAGACAATATGATGACATATACAAAGGCCTGAAAGAAAAGAAGTGCCAACCAAGAAATGTACACCCAGTAAAAGTGTCTTTCAAAAATGAAGGCATAAATAAGACATTCCCAGATAAGCAGAAATCAAAAGAATTTGTAACCACCAGACCAGCCCGATAAGATATACTAAAGGAAATACTTCATATAGAAAACCCACAACATCAGACTATAACCTGAGATAAAGATACATAACAGCATCACCTAGATACCAAGCTGGCAAATATTTCAAAAAAAAAAAAAAAAAAGAAAGCTACAAAATTGATTTAAAGGATCAGAGATATAAAGAAATAAATAATGACAACTTCAAATCAAAGGGAGAATGAATGATGTAGTTATAGAACTTCCAAATGGCGTCAGGGAGATCTCAAGATATAACAGACTTTTAAATTCACGATGATAAATATAATTTACAGGTTAACCACAAATAAAAGTAATAAATCTACATACAAAATCAAAGAAAATAGACTCAGCAAACACTAAAACAAAAATAACAAATGAAAGGACAAGAAAATCTATACACAAAAAGAACTTATCACAGAAAATGAACAACTACCAAAAAAAAAAAGAACACTACAAAAAAAGTACAACAAAATGGCAGCAGTAAATCTATATCTATTGATAATAATAATGAATGTAAATGGATTAAAAATATCAGTCAAGAAACAGAGTGGCAGAATGGATTTAAAAAAAAAAAAACATAATCTGTCAATATGGTGTCTGTAAGAGACACAACTTAGACACAAAGACAAACAGGTTAAAAATCAAAGAATGGAAAAAATATGCCAAGAAAACAATAACTAAAAGGGATCAAGAGAGCAGAAGTGGCAACATTAATTAATATCTGACAAATTAGGTTATAAGTCAAAATCCATTATAAAAGACAAAGAAGGACACTATATAATAATCAAAGCGTCAATTCACCAAAGACACAAGAGTTATAAATATTTATGTACCCAATGCCAGAGCTCCAAAATTTAAAAAAAAAAAAAAACTTACAAAATTGAAGAAAGAAATGGACAGATCTACAACAATAATAGGAGATTTAAACACACCACTTTTGACAATGGACAGAAAAAGAAAGAAAACGAACAAAGATACAGAAGAACTAAACAACACTGTAAACCAAGGAGACTTCACAAACATATGTACAACACACCACAGCAGAACAATATACATTCTTCTGCAATGAACACAGAACATTCTCCAGAATACATCATATTTTAGGTTATAAAGCAAGCCTCAATAGATTTTATAAGACTGATATTATATAAAGCATCTTCTATGACCAAAATGGTATTAACTATAAACCAATAACACAAAGAACAAGGAAAATAAATTAAATCCATGGAAACAAAATAACACATTACTAAAAAAAAAAAAAAAACAACCTACGGGGTAATAAAACCAAAACCAAAACCAAACTCACTGCCATCGACTCAGATTCGACTAATAGCGACCCCTCCTTGGGTTTCCAAAGTGGTATCACTACAGAAGTAGAATGCTCAATCTTCCTTCCGAGGAGTGGCTGATGGGTTTGAACCACCCACCTTCTGGTTAGCAGTTAAATGCCTTAAGCTCTATGCCACCGGAGTTCCCAGGTAGTAGAAGAAATAAAAAGGGAAATAAAAAATACTCAGAATTAAGCAAGCCTGAAAATACAACATACCAAAGCCTTTTGGGAATCAGCAAAAGTAGTGTTCAGAGGGAAATGTATGCAATGAATGCATATATCAAAAAAGAAGAGAGGTCTAAAACAAATAGCTAAACCCAACAAGTTGAACAAATAAGAAAGAGCAAAAGAAGACCAAAGCTGGAAGAAGAAAGGAAATAATAAGGACCAGAGCAGAAATAAATGAAATAGAGAACAGAAAAGCAATACATAGAATCAACAAGAATAAGGTACAACTATTTGTCTCTCCCCTTCCAGAGCAAAGAAGAGTGAAGAAATATAAAGACACATGGAAACAATCAGTCCAAGGGACTGGTATACCATGAGATCCTCAGCCTATACAAATATGAGACGAGGAGAACTAGACAGTACCCAGCTACCACTGTCAACCACCTGGAGGGAGATCTATGTAGGAGATCCTGGATAAAGTGGGAGAACAATGTCGTACAAACCTCAAAATCATTTAAAAAAAGGGGGGGGGGGGACCAGGTTTGCTGGTCTGATAGAGCCTGTTGGAACCACTGAGACCATGGCCCCTAGCTGCCCTTCAGGTCTGGAATTGAACCCACACCTGTGGTTTCCAGCCAAACAAAAGACAGGCATATGAGCTCAACATTTACAGTATATAGATACACTCCTTGGAGAGAACAATCATGGGAGAATAGAAGGGCTGTGAATACACAGGGACATGGCTCAGGGGACAGGAGGGCATGGAGGGAAGGACACAGGGAAGAGGTAACTATGGGGAGAAAGTGGAAGGGGAGCTGTTCCATTGTGGCAAATTGTAGTCAGTGTCATGAGACAAGGTGTATGTGAGTTGCTGGATGGAAAGTGAATTTGCTCTGTAAACTCTCAGCCAAATCACAATAAATAATAATAATAATAATAAACAGACTTACTGGTCTGATAGAGACTGGTAGAAACCCAAGACTATGGCCCTCAGACACCCTTCAAGCCTGGAACTGAACTCACTCCCAGGCTCAACTTTCAGCCAAATGAGAGGTCTATAAGGTGAACAGTAATACCGGGGAGGTACACACTCATAGAATGATTAACCATACAAGATCAAAAGGACAGCATTTGCTCAGGGATAAAGCTCAGAAGGCAGGAAAGGACAGACGGATGAATGGAAATGATAAACAAAGGGAAGAAGTGGGAAGAATGCTGTTACATCATGAGGATTGCAAGTAATGCCACGAACCAAAATGTGTATGAATTGTTTAATGGAAAACCAATCTGCTACATAAACTTTCACCCATATCACAATTAAAAAAAAAAAAAGAAAGAAATCAACAAGGAACAAGGATAGAAGTTGGTTCTCTAAAAGGATTGATAAAATAGATAAACCACTGGTCAAATCAACAAAGGAAAAAATGAGAGGATGCAAATAATCAGAATAAGAAATGAAGTTGGAGACATCACAACAGATCCATCTGAGATAAAGAGGATCACAACAGAATACTATGAAAAATTGTACTCCAACAAATTTGATAATTTAGAAGAAATGGAAAAATTTCTAGAAACATACTATCTACATAAACTAACACAAATAGAAAGTCTAAACAGCTTCATAACAAAAGAAGAGACTGAAGATATCATCAAAAAACTCTCAACAGAGATTGGGACTCTCATACACTGCTAGTGGGACTGTAAAATGGTACACCCACTGTGGAAAGCAGTATGGCGATTCCTTAAAAAGCTGGAAATAGAAATGCCATTTGACCCAGTCATTCCATTACTAGGTTGTTGTTGCATTGTTGTTATATGTCGTCGAGTCAGACCCAACTCATAGCGACCCTTCCTTGGGTTTCCGAGGCAGTGCTACTATGGAAGTAGATTGCCCAACCTTCCTTCCAAGGAGTGGCTGGTGCGTATATATTCTAAAGAAGTGAGAGCCATGACAAGAACAGACATATGCACACCCATGTTCATCGCAGCACTATTTACAATAGCCAAATGATGGAAACAACCTAGGTGTCCATCAACTGAGGATTGGATAACCAAACTATGGTACATACACACAATGGGACACTATGCAACCCTAAAGAATAACCTAGAATCTGCGAAACACCTCATAACATGGATGAACTTGGAGGACATTATGCTGAGTGAAGTAAGTCAATCACAAAAGGATAAATATTGTATTAGTCCACTATTGTAAAAGTCAAGGAAAGGTTTAGATATGGAAGGAAATTTTCTTTGTTGGTTACCAGGGATGGGAGGGGAGGGAAAGGAACACTGTTAGATAGGTAGAGATAAGTATTGATTTGGGTGAAGAGAAGGGCAATGTACCAAATGTGAGTGATCAACATGGTGGCATTGAGGAAGAGGAAGACAGAGAGAGGTACAGGAGAGGTACAGACAACAAAGATGAACCCTTTTGCACATACAGTATTGCATTGTCAGTGAAGGCAAACATGGGTATACGGGTGGATAGGCTGAACTATTAGGTATGTCTATGAAGCAGGGTGTGTACCCAAGACCATGTATAGGGTTGGCAGACAATGATCCTATAAGTGTATTTGTAGGATCTGAATTCCCAGGTGTATAGCAGAGCTGACAAGGGACAAGGTTGTAGTCACTTCTCAGTCACAGTCAGCTACCCAGAGGGACCAAGAAGTTGAACCTGTAGGCTCGGGACCATAGTCACAGGGGATATCAAGCTAAATTGGCATAACATACTACACAAAACATTGTTACACCTCCTACTTTGGTGAGGTGTGACTGGAATCTTAAAAGCTTGCAAGCAGCCATCTAGATGCAAAGAAGGATCTCTCCTCATCCAGAGCAAAGAAGAATGAAGAAAACTGAAGATTCATGGAAAGAATTAGTCCTAGTGATTGATACACCATGTGATCTGCAGCCTATATGACGAAGAACTAGATGGTACCTGGCTACCAGTATCAACCACTCGGAAGGGGATATATATAGGAGATCCTGGATAGAGAGGGAGAACGATGTGGAACAAAACTCAAAATCCTTTGGGGGAAAAAGAAGGGGAGGGGGACCATGTTTGCTGGTCTGATAGAGCCTGGTGGAACCACTGAGACTATGGCCCCTAGCTGCCCTTCAGATCTGGAATTGACCCACACTTGTGGCTTCCAGCCAAACAAAAGACAGGCATACGAGTTGAACATTTACCTGAGGTAGATACACTCCTTGGAAAGAACAATCATGGGAGAAAGAATGGCTGTTTATGCACAGGGAGACAGCTCAGGGGGTAGGAGTGCATGAAGGCATCAACACCAGGGAGAGGTAACTATCAGGAGGAAGTGGTAGGGGAGCTGTTGCATTGTGGTAAATTGTAGTCAATGTCATGAGACAAAGTGTATGTGAACTGCTGTATGGAAAGTGAATTTGCTCTGT
>NW_006921728.1:6157742-6166000 GCF_000298275.1 Orycteropus afer afer | reverse complement strand
AATTCAACATTAGAAAATCAATTAATGTAATTCTTCATCTAAATAAACAAAGAAAGAATCGCTTGATCATCTCAAGTGATACAGGAATGACATTTGATAAAATCCAACACTTCTTCCTGATAAAAACTCTCAGCAAAATTGCAATAGGAAGGAAATTCCTCAACATATTTAAGGCCATACATGCAAAAATAATCGCCAACATTATTCTTAAGGAGAAATACTGAGAGTCTTCCTCTTCAGAATGAGTACAAGACAAGGATGCTCACTATCACCATTTTGATTCAATATTGTACTGGAAATCCTAGCCAGAGCTATAAGGCAAAAAAAGGAAAATAAAAAGTATTCAAATTGGAAAGGAAGAAGTAACATTATCTCTATTCACAGATGACATGATTCTTTATCTAGCAAATCCCAAATATTCCACAAGAAAATTACTGGATCTAGTAAAAGGATTCAGCAAAGTGGCAGGATACAAGATCAACACTCAAAAATGTTGAATTCCTTTACACTAACAAGGAGAACTCCAAAACGAAATCAAGAAAACAATACCATTTACAATAGCCTCCAAAAGGATAAAATACTTAGAAATTACGCTAACCAGGGACATAAAGACCTACAAATAAGAAATATAAAACACTACTGTAAGAAACTAAAAGTGACTTTCATAAATGGAAAAAAAAAACATGCTTATGGATTGGAAGACTTAACATAATGAAAATGTCTGTACAATCCAAAGCAATCTACAGGTATAATGCAATCCCAATCTAAATTCCAACAACACTCTACTAAAATGGAAAAACATATCAACTTTATATGGAAAGGAAAGAGACCCTGAAGAGCCAAAGACACAATGAAGAAAACAAAGTAGGAAGCCTTACACTCAATCTCAAAACATACTATAGAGACACAGTAATAAAAACAGCCTGGTATTGGGTCAAAGACAGAAATATAGACCAATGGAATGGAACTGAGATCTGAGAAATAAATCCATCTATCTATGGGAGCTGTCTTTTGACAAGGAGTCAAAGTGCATTTAGTGGGAAAGAAGTGATATCTTTAACAAATGGTGCTGGCAAAACTGGACATCCATTTGCAGAAAAATGAAACAGGATCTATACCTAACACCACACAAAAAACTAACTCAAAATTGATCAAAGACCTAAACGTTAAACCCCAAACTATAAAGTTCCTAGAAGATAACACAGGGACAAAACTATGGGACCTAATTTTTTCAGTAATATATTACTAAATACAACTAAAAATCCAAGAGCAACAGAATACAAGTTAAATAAATGGTACTGCCTAAAAATTAAATACTTATGCTCAATTTAAAAAAAAAAAGGAAAAAAAATTATCAAAAGAATAAAAAGAGAACTTTCAAAACCAAAACCAAACCCACTGCCATCGAGTCAGATCTGACTCATTTACCTGAGTAAATGACTCACAGCAACCCCTCCTTGGGTTTCCGAGGTGGTATCACTATGGAAGTAGATTGCCCAACCTTCCTTCTGTGGAGTGGCTGGTGGGTTTGAACCGCCAGCTTTCTGGTTAGCAGTCAAATGCCTTAGGTCCTATGCCACCAGAGCTCCCAAAAAGAGAACCTACAGACTGGAAAGATAACTTTGGCAATGATATATTTGATAAGAGTCTAATCTCTAAAATATAGAGAGAACTTCAACAACAAAAAGATAAACAACCCAACTGAAAAATGAGCAAAGGACATGAATAGACACTTCACCAAAGAAGACATTCAAGCAGTCAACAAACACATGAAAATGAAAAGATGCTTGAAATCATTAGCCATCAAAGAGTTGCAAATCAAAAATTGAGATGCAAATCACTGTAGAGATACTACCTTATCCTTGCAAAGATGGCACTGATCCAAAAAACAGAAACCAACAAATATGCTGGAAAAGTTGTAGACAGATTGGGACCCTACTCCAGTGCTGGTGAGTTTATAAATTGGCTCAACCACAATGGAAAATCGTATGGGGCTTTTTCAAAAAGCTGAAAATAGAAATACCCTACGATCTTGCAATCCCACTCCTAGGTATATATCCCAGAGAACTACAACCACTGACATGAACAGACATATGAACACCTGTATTCACTGCAGCATTATTCACAGTAGCAAAAAGGTAGAGACCAATAAGTTATTATTGGTGGTTAGAGACCACCTTATTGGTCTCTAAGTACTGATGGAGAATCTAACAGTCCATCAATACATGAATGGATTAAAACAACATTGTTGGTACATACACACAATGGAAGGTTATATAGGCATAAAGAATAATGATTAGTTCTTAAAATATATCATGAATGAATCTGGAGGACATTATGCTGAGTGAAATAACTCCATCACAAAATGACAAATAATGTACAATCTTTCTATTATAAAAAGACAAGACTAAGTATACACACAGAAAGCAATCTTCTTTGGTAGTTACAAGGGATGGGAGGGAGAGGGAAGAGGAATCTTTCTAGGTAGTAGACACTTATAAATTCTGGCAACAGGTAAGACAAGACCAAATAAAGGTAAAGTCAGCACAGCTTGTCCAAGGTAAAAGAGGAAACTAAGAAGTACACAAGAATAAAGCATGGTTTTGGTAAAAGTCACAACATAACGATTTTACAACAGTAATAGAATTTAAAAAATGTATGTGGTTGCATAGGCAGATATGTATGCTTATACATATACAAATAAGCACATATGAACACACAGGTGTACGTGTATAGGTGTTTCTGTAGGCAAATGTACATATATGTTTGTGTATGCTGTATACATATTCATATATAAAATAAAGCAGATAGGGGGCACAGTTACATCATCAGATTGGTTTCCTGGGTTTGAGGGCTTAGGGCCATAGGGTCATGGGATAACTTGGTCAAATGGCATTAACATAACTCATAAAGATAATGTTCTATAGCCTAGGTTGGTGAATAGTGTCTGGGGTCTGAAAAGCTTGCAAGCGGCCATCTAAGATATAACTTATTGGTCTCTATGTATCTGGAGCAAAGAGAAAGAAGGAAACCAAAGACTCAAGGAAGAAATTAGTTTATAGGACTAAGTCTATACAAACCATGGCCTCACCTACCTTGAGACCAGAAGAACTAGATTACAAACCATGGCCTCACCTACCTTGAGACCAGAAGAACTAGATGGTGCTTGGCTACCATTATCAACCAATCTGACCAGCGACACAATGGAAGGTCCCACATAAAATGGAAGAAGAAAGTAGAACAAAACTCAAATTCCTAAGGAAAAAAAAAAAAAAAGTCAGACTTACGGAACCAGTAGAAAGTAGAGGAACCCCTGAGACTATCACCTGGGACAGCCTTTAAACTTGGAACTCAAACCACTTCCAGTGGCCACCCACCAGTCAAAAGACAGCAACTGGTCCAGGAGTCCAAAGGCCTGAGTTCAATTCTTTGCCTCACCACTAGTTAGCTGCATCACCTCAATCCAGTCACTGAAGCTCTCAGGGCAGGGGAGTGAGCAAAGAGATTCAGGAGCCAGAATAGCAATTAAAGATGCATGACTTGGTCAATGAATCTGCATTTTGACCATTTGCTTCAGTCATCTCTAATCCTTCCTATACAGCCTATTAATACACCCCTTTAATGGTAGAAAGGAGCTCTAGAGGCATGGTGCCTAAGGTATTTCAGTGCTATCTAAAGGCTGGCAGTTCAAACCCACCAGCCACTCCACAGAAGGAAGACTGGGCAATCTTCCTGCATAAAGATTTACCACCTTGGAAACCCAAAGGGGGTCACTATTAGTTGAAATCAACTCAATGGCAGAGAGTTTTGGTTTTTGTGGGGGTTTTTTAATGGTAGAGTCATGAGGCCCACCCTCACTCTAAGGAGACGATCTACCACACACTGGGCTCTGGACCTCATGTTATGTACCTCAGCCCTCCACCTCTGGCCAGATCCTAATATTTCTATCTTTGGCTCCTTCCTGACCACTCTCTCCAGCTGTGTTGGTATCATCTCTCGCTACCCAACCTTCACTCCAAGTAACCCCTGGCATTACCTCCTGGTTGTGAGACACTTCAGCATGTTGGTCTTTGGCTTCATTCCCTGGGTGATGATGTCACCTCTGTATGCCTAGAAGTCTCTGAAAGGCATCTTCCAACTCCATTCCCATCAGTCATCCCTCCTCACATCTACTTCTCAGCAACTCTCTGCTGCTTCTGTTGTCATGTTAGCCCCACCCATACCACTTCACCCTAGAGGTGTTAACAACTTACCTTCTAAAACATACATCTCTCAGACATGCAGGAGCACCCACCAATACAAGACCTGACAGCTGACATGGAATTCCACCAGGCTTATATGTGTACCTTAGATATATCAGATATATATCAGCAGCTCCACTATCTCTACATTCTTGAGCTCATCACCACAGTCACTGTGTCAATCCATCTTGTTGAGGGCCTTCCCCTCTTTCGCCGACCCTCCACCTTACCAAGCATGACATCTTTCTCCAGGGAATGGTCCCTTCTGACAATATGACCACAGTAGGTGAGACGAAGTCTGGCCATTCTTGCTTCCAAGGAGCATTCTGGCTGCACTTCTAGGACAGATTTGTTAGTTCTTTCAGCAATCCTTGGTACATTCAGCATTCTTCGCCAACACAACTCAAAAGCAGTGACTCTTCTTCAGTCTTCCTTATTCATTGTCCAGCTCTCACATGCATATGAGGCAACTGAAAATATCATGGCTTGTGTCAGGTGCACCTTAGTCCTCAAGGAGATATGTTTGCTCCTCAGCACTTGAAAGAGGTCCTTTGCAGCCCATTTGCCCAGTGCTATACGTCATCTGATGTCCTGACTGCTGCTTCCATTGGCATCAATTACAGAACTAAGCAATGTGAAGTCATTGACAACTTCAATCTTTTCTCCATTTATCATGATGCTGCTTATTGGTCCTGTTGTAAGGAATTTTGTTTTCTTTATAGTGAGATGTAATCCATAATACAGACTGTATATCTTCAGTCTTCATCAGGAAGTACTTCAAGTCATTTTCACTTTCAGCAAGCAAAGCTGTGTTATCAGCATATCACAGGTCATTAATGATTCTTCCTCCAATCTTGATGTCACGTTCTTCTTCATATAGTACAGCTCCTCAGCTTATCTCCTCAGCATACAGATTGAATAAGTATGGGAAAAGGAGACAACCCTGACGCACTCCCTTCTTGATTTTAAACCATGCAGTGTTCCCTTTTTCTGTTTGAATGACAGCCTCCTGGTCTATGTACAGATTCCTCCTGAGTATAATTAAGTATTCTGGAATTCCCATTCTTCTCAATGTTATCCACAATTTGTTATGATCCACACAATTGAATGCTTTTGCATAGTCAATAAAACACAAGTAAACATCATTCTGGTATTCTTTGCTTTGAGCTAAGATCCATCTGACATCAGCAATGATATCCCTTGTTCCATATCCTCTTCTGAATCCAGCTTGCACCTCTGGAAGTTATCTGTCAATATGCTGCTGCAACCATTTTTGAATTATCTTCAGTAAGATTTTACTTGCATGTAATATTAATGATATTGTGCAATAATTTCCACATTCTGTAGGATCACCCTTCTTTGGAATGAATACAGCAGAGACTTGGTTCATTTAACCAACAAAGAGGGAGAAAAGAGAAAATAATTATGCAATTCCCAGTATACATGAACCTTACAGACATAAACAAGACTTTTTTTCTACATGAAGACAAGAAGCACATCTGTTCCATATCTTGACATGTTCACAGTCATATAAAAATGTCCACACAGCTGGCTCTTTGAGAACCTAATGAAGCATGTATTTGTTCATTCTGAGTTTTAAAAATATTGGTCCTTGTTTACTTTTTACATATTCAAGAACTTGAACATCAAGATCTCACACATCTATCAAATAATCTAGACAAAAATAAATTAAAACTAAAATTTAAATTACATCTTGCAAGCATTTCAATTTAAATTTGGTTTATAGCACAACACATACCCCACCATCACACCAAAGAAAGTAGAAACCAAAACAAAACTCACTGCCATCAAGTCAATCCCAACTCATAGTGACCCCTCCTCGGTTTCCGAGGCAGTATCTCTTTGGAAGTAGATTGCCCAATTTTCCTTCCGAGGAGTGGCTGTTGGGTTTGAACCGCCAGCCTTCTGGTTAGCAGTCAAATGCCTTAGGCACAATGCCACCAGAGCTCCCTAGTTAGGCCCATTTCAGAGATGCACAAATGGAGGGCTAAAGAAGTCAAGTTAAACAGCTAATATGTGGTAGAGTCAGGAATTAATCTCTGAACTTCCAGCACCCTGTCCATTTCTCTTTCTACTTGACTGGAACTGACATTTTATAAATAAGAAATGAAAACTAATGACTTCACAAAAGCCAGAAAATGAAAAAGAGCATTAGATGTGTTATCGTTTACTGGTCCACTGGCTTTATGCCAAACTATAAACATGTAATTTATTCCATATTTCTTTTATCAATTGTTAAGTAAACTGGTACTAGTTTCTATTGAGTTGACTCTGACTCATGACAATATCTTATGTGTCTGAGTAGAACTATGCACCATAGGATTTTGGGTTACTCAGGTCTGAACACACTGACCATTTGTACCACCCAGGGACTCCAAGTGGTAAGGAGAAAAAGTGAAAAAAAATCTAGAAGGAAATCTAGAAAGCTAGATGCACAGCTCCACAACATAAAGAACAGCAAGTAATATGGTCCTCAGACCCAGAAACATCAGGGACAGTACTGTGAACTTGCAACCACTTCTCAGCTACCCCAGTGCTTATGACTTCATCTTACTGCTCGCCATTGCAGGGGATGCATGACAGCCCCAGGACTTGACTACTCAGGCCTTGGCATTACCCAGGAGCTTATCCGAAATGCAGTCAGGTCTTACCCAAGAACCTCCAAATCAGGGTCTGCATTCTGACCTGTGCTAAAAGAGGCATGACACTAATGTTTGAGAAGCTGCACTTGGAACCTGGTAGGAGCTAAGGCCACACACGTGCTTTTCTACACAACCACAACAACCACGTCCTTTCTATGTGCCAGTGCCATGCCAGATCCTTCACACTTTTATCTCATTGAATCCTGCATCAACTCTCTAACCAAACCAAACTCACTGCCGTCAAGTCGGATCCGACTCATACAGACCCCTCCTTGGGTTTCCAAGGCAGTATCACTACGGCAGTAGATTGTCCAACCTTCCTTCTGAGGAGTGGCTGATGAGTTTGAACCACCAGCCTTCTGGTTAGCAGTCAAGTGCCTTAGGCGCTATACCACCAGAGCTCCCAAAAACCCTCTAAGGTGGGCACTATACTCCATGTTTTACAGATGAGGAAGTGTAGTCCTGGAGAGGTCAAGTGAGGTCTCACAGCTACAAGTGGCCAGGTCCGAATGTGAACCAACATCAAACCCTAGAGCCTGTTGCCTCCATCCAAAGAGGTATGAAATTAATACTTCAAGCAGGCAGCACTTAATCCAACATGGCTGGTTGAACAAAAAGGTCCCCACAGAAGAGCACAACAAGGAGGCAGAATAGCCCAGAAAATCAGGGTGCCTGGGCTAGAGACCACCATTGCCAGTTTTTTCATAGAACAGTACTTTGTTACATAACCCAGTGAAGTTCAGTTTCTGCATGTGTATAGAGGGGATAATGACAACTACCTGCTAAGGAGGCAGAAATGTGATCCTAGATGTAAAGCACTTAGCACAGGTTGAGCACAGAGCAAGAGCTGGGCTATAGTTAGCCTGAGGGCACTGGAGGTGAGCTAGCTCGGTCCTGACTGCCCATTAAAATCACCTGGGGAAGTTTAGAAGCTATCAAAAGGCCCAGACCCACAGCTCCCACTCCACCCCACCTCACTCCACCCCACCTCACTCCACCCCACCTCACTCCACCCCACCTCACTCCGCCCCGCCTCACTCCACCCCACCCCACTCCACAGACTCTGGTTCCACCAATGGCAGGCATCGGTTCTGCAAAATTACCCAGGTACCCTAGTGCAGTTACCTCAGGTGGAAATGTCTGACTGACAGATGCTGGAAGACCTCTTAATGCTGGAAAAATTTCCAATGCAAATTATTCTAAAGAAATATGTAATGTATTTGCTAACCTTTTCATGTCTTGTGTGTGTGTGTGTTTTACTAAAATCTACAAAGTTTGTTGTTGTTGTTAAGTGCCGTCAAGTCGTTTCCGACTCATAGCGACCCCATGCACAGCAGAACGAAACACTGCCCGA
>NW_006921728.1:6103642-6153417 GCF_000298275.1 Orycteropus afer afer | reverse complement strand
TCTGTGCTACGCCTGTGCTTACCTTGCTCCCGAAGACCTGGTCCCTCTCGGTAGGGTAACAAGGGAACGTGTTCAGTGCAGATCAGTGAGTAAGCACAAAGTTTGTTATGATGATTAAATGTTAAAACTCCTAACTGGAGCATCTATTTTATTATAAAGATGACCAGTAAAATCTCTAAATGATAAGTGCCACCTTTAGTGCATGCATTTTTGAAAATGTCCCAGTACCTGCATTGGTTTCTGATGTCTCAGTATCAATTGGTAACACAAACAGAAGACATGCCACGAATCCTGTAGATAATCTCTGAGAGACCTTTTCCTTATGGGTGGAAAGAGAATTATAAGGTGTGTGAACTATAAAGGTTTTTCTTTCTACCCTGACACATTCTTGGGTACTAGTACTGATTTGCCTTAAGCAATGCTCCGCTCTGTCCTACTGGGTTTGTTCTAAAGTCTGTGCCAGGGAAGGCTGCAGAGAAAAAGAGCCAGCCCTGACCATCCCCCCTAAAGAGAAGGGCACTCGAGGGACACTCTTCCAGCACTCCTCAACTTGCCCCAGCCTTTCCTAGCTGGGTGGGCCTGCTTCATCTCTGATCCTGAAGGATTTTCACTGAGCAGTATGTAGAAGCTCTGCTGGCATAATGTGTAAGGCATATGACTGCTCACCAGAAGGCTGGTGGTTCAAACCCACCGGCCAGTCCTTCAAAGGAAGATCGGGCTAACTACTTGCATAGTGATACCGCCTCAGAAACCCAAGGAGAGATCGCTATGAGTCCAACTCAACAGCACTGAGTTAGTTAGTTAGTTAGTATGTTAGAAGCCCACAAGCCATGCCTCTGCACAACCACAGCCCCTTCCCCACAACACTGTCCTCAAAAAGTTTTACTTCATTGTCATGACTTTCACAGAGTCTAACCAAGGAGAACTTTCCTATAGCCTGGCCAGCTTGAATTTCTAACTTGAGTCACTATTGGCCACAGCTCAGCCCAGGCTAACATGCCCCCCAGCAGATGTGTAAGAAAAGATGCTTATGGTGGTTAAGCTTGTGTGTCAACTTGGCTGGGCCTGCTTGAGTGGCTGGGCAGCTGGATGTAGTATTCCCCATGATGAGACTAGTAATGGTGGAATCTACTATGAGCAGCTGAGTAGCTGCCTTTGGGTATGTGGTCTGCTTCCCATATATAAGAAACAGCTTTGGGAATGGTCTCTAGCTTATGGAATTCTTGAACCCTGCACGTAGCTGGCCATGCTCTGTTGACCTTGGGACTTTCAATGGAGTTGAATTAATGGCCTGCTGTGTGGTTTGGTAACAACGGGACTGCCATTTTATTTGTCGACCTTGGGCTTATTAGCCTCAACAGCTGGTAGCTGCCTGAGTAAAGAGATGCCTCTAGCTTCAGTGGGCAGGGAGCAAGAGGCAGAGCTGAAGCCCAAGGTCGAGGGGCTTTCACATAGTCCCTAGAGCCTGGCACTTTGAACTGGGATTTCTAGTCTCCCAAACTATAAGAAAATAAACTCCTATTTGTTCAAGCCATCCCATTTGTGGTATATCTTCTGTCAGAGCGGTACTAGGTAACCAGAACAATGCTGCTGTGTGTAAATGTTTGGTTTTCTTCAGCTGATGGAAACTCACTCTGGTTCTAGTTCAGATGCTCTAAAACCTGGAACCTATTTGTTAAGGTCTCAAAATTCAGAAAGATACAAAAATCCCACTCTGCACAAAGCCATTTCATTTTAGACATAAAGGAAGGGCATGGCTCAAAGAGGTTCCTAGTGTCCCATCAAATGAGAAGCAATGTGATGTCAGGGAAACTGGATTCTAGTGCTAGCCTTACAAGTCACGAACTATGTGACCTTGGACAAGTCACCTCTCCTCTCTGGGCTATTTTCTCATAGTTATATAAAGGTATTAATCTAGGTGAGCACTGAGGTCCTCTGCAATCCTCAGAGTTTATCTATCTATAATGAGTAGGTCCCATACATGAAGTCATCTTTGCTGCCAGGATGAAAGGAAGAGCAAGATATGGCTGGCCTCCCTCCCCCCTGCAGCTCTATAATGTTTTTTCCTTTTAAAATTGAAAAGGCCAAGCCCAGCTGACTCACTACTGCTATCCTGCTGACCCCAAATGCCACCATTCCCTGTTGACTTCTCCTATTCCCAGAACTCTAAGTGAACAATTACATCTTCAAAAGCAGCATGCTTAAAAGAGTCCTGCCTAAAGAAATCAGTGCAATTTCAAAATGTGAGTATATGCAAGAGACCTGAAAACACATCCATACAAAGTGGAAACAACCCAAATGTCCACCAACTGACAAATGGATCAACGAAATTTGGTGTATCCATGTAATGGAACATTATTTAGTCATAAGAAGGAATGAAGTTCTGATCCACGCTACAACATGGATAAACCTTGAAAACATGGACAGACAAAAAAGGGGACATCTTGAATGATTCCATTTATATGAAATTTCCAGAAGAGGCAAATCCAAAGGGACAGAAAATAAATCAGTGATTGACAAAGACCTGGGGAGGATAATGGGGAGTGACTGTTAATAGGTATGGGGTTTCTTTTTTAGGGGTGATAAAAATGTTCTAAAATTAGTGGTGATGGTTGTACAACTCTGTGAATATACTAAATTCCACATTAAATATACTAAATACTGAAAAACAAGGTGGGTAAATATTATGGTATGTGAATTATATATCAGTAAAGCTATTATTTTAAAAATCAAGTGTATATACTTAGATATATGGGATGCTACTGTGAAATCATCATGGTTCTTCAGGTAGCACTGCTGAAGCAAAATCCACCTCCAGCCCCAGTGGTTGAAACAGGCAGACACACTGTGCTAGCCCAGTCTGATGCCATCAAATACCTGAGTCACATAGCTAACAAACCTCCCAGTCACATCTAATTGCACTTCACCTTCCCAACCAGCAGCCCTGCTGGGAGAGAGCGGAGCTGAGCTGGCCACGTCTATGTGAGCATCCACCCCTGTGATGTGATGTACCTATATCTCCCTGTAAGTCAATATACTGATAAAATGGGCATTCAGATTTGTTTAGCTATTTGGCCACACTGTGCTGCAACCATGTGAGATTTCCCACACGAACAACCTCATCCACAGCAGTCAAGGGCCAGATTAAGCTCTCTCCTCACAGATTTCTAGCACTTAATGTTTCAGAGCATTCCTACCTCACTTCTTATACCTGATCTTCACAAAAGCTGAAAAAGAACAGGATGTTGTTGTGCCCATTTTATAGATAAGAAAACTAAGGCTGACAGAGGTGAAACAACCCAGCCTCATATGTTAGGGAGCTCTGGTGCCGTGGTGCCTAAGGCATTTGACTGCTAACCAGAAGGGTGGCATCCACCAGCCATGCCTTGGAAGGAAGACTGGGCAATCTATTTCGTAGAGATACCATCTTGGAAACCCAAGGAGGGGCTGCTATGAGTTGGGACCAGTTGATGGCAGTGAGTTTGTTTGTTTGTTTGTTTTGGAAAGTCATATACTAGCCGGACATGGTACACAGAGCAAGAACCTGGGAGTCAAGCCTCCTGGTTCAATGCTGTCTTCGAATCCCTCCTTCCCAATCTTGGTGGTTGAGAATGGCATCTTTGTCAATGATGGGCCATACACCCACATCCCCTAAGACCCTCAGTGGACTGCTACTTTGCCATAACTAATATTCGGTGGCTCACCTCTGGAATGCAAGGGTGATCTAGCCTCCCCTTCCCCACCCCCACTCCAAGCAAGAAGCCAGAAGCCAACCTCCTATCTTTGCATAAACCCGCTGCCATGGAGTCAATTCTGA
The DNA here is from genome assembly GCF_000298275.1 of Orycteropus afer afer. Taxonomy (NCBI): domain Eukaryota; kingdom Metazoa; phylum Chordata; class Mammalia; order Tubulidentata; family Orycteropodidae; genus Orycteropus; species Orycteropus afer. The sequence continues at coordinate 6,149,600 of NW_006921728.1, read as the reverse complement.
CTCATTGCAACCCCCTTTGGGTTTCCAAGGCAGTAAATCTTTGCAGAAGTAGATTGCCACAGAGTGGCTGGTGGGTTTGAACTGTCAATCTTCTGGTTAGCAGTCAAATGCCTTAAACATGACTCCACCAGAGCTCCTTTACATAGGAAACATGAAAATGAAGCCACTGACCCTTAACACTCCTCCCTCAATGTTAAATGTATTCACCAATCTGATAATCTCTTTCTTTCCTGACCACTTACTCTGCTTCTGGGCTGGGTCTTCTCTATCTATGCAAAGAAAAGAAGGATTCCATCCCAAAGGACTCAGCAGGTACCCCTTTGTGGTCTCATCGGGTTAGACCTCTGCTCTGGGCCTCAGGCACCATCGCTGCCCCAGGGCTGGTTCTGGTCTTGTCACAGATTATCAATCTATAATGATAATAATATAATCATCATAGAAGAGTCCCTCCCACTATGCCCCTCCTTTCCCCAGGCTACAGTCTTGCTGCATTTATGATGCCAATGTTGCTGGCCTAGGGACCACACTGGGGGTCCCCAGGTCCTAAAGGTCTACCCTAAAGAGATGGGATAGGCCGAGAACAGGATCCAATTAGATATTTTTTAAAGTGCCCTGCACATTTAGAAGGAGAGATGGTAGGCGAACTGCTTCTATTTCTGCTTCTGCCCTTTTTTTCACTCTTCACAAAAAGAGAACAATTTCCCAGAGTAACTATGTTTTTCACAGTAAAATTGCTTTTAAAGTCTAACTTAACTCCTAAACACTTCTAGCACATACAATTATCATTCGTTCAAAAGTGTGCTTTATTTATCTACAGTTGCTTTTTTCCATGGCTCTCTAAATATACAAAAATAAACCTCGAGAATTAATTCAAATCACCCATGAACTCTACTGCTTAGAACTAGAGAAGTACACTTTGGGTCTCTGAAAGATGCATTGCCAGCCGAGAAGCAATTGATGTCTGCAGCTGGAGACTGCATCGTACACCCTCTTTCTCCTCGGCTTATGGAAATGATCCACATCATTGTATCTCGAGATGACTAAAGGGACTGACTAAACAAGTCAAATACTGCTCTAGCCTCAGGCTGGAGATGCCCAGTCCTGCCATCAACTGCCTCCTGCCTCCAAACCCAAAATGGCCAATTAATTGTGCTCCTGTCTGCTCTCCTTCCCTGGCTGGTGTGAGAGCCCAGGACACTTTCCTGGTGGTGGCTGAAAAGAGTAAGTCCTAGATTTCCAGCAACAGCTCTCCATGGCATTCAGAACCAGGTTCAACATGGGTAAGGCTCCAACACAGGGTCACCAAAGCTGAACAGAGGGCTGGGAAGGCCTGGAGTACCCCTGAGCATAGGGCTGGCCAAGCCCTGAGCCCCAAGGGCAGCCTACGGTAGAGGATAGCCCTCAAGGAGTCACTCCTCAGCCGTCTCCCAGTCAAGAGGGGAGCTCTGGGATCACTCATGTCACAGAGACTGCCTGTATATGGAAGTCTCCTACACATGTGCTAGGACTAAAGGACTTTTTAGCATGGTTCCTTTACAAGACAGGCAGCCAAAGGAGAGCTGCCAGATGCCTTAATAAGAAACCAGACACACATAAAAGTCTGCATTTGTTGTTTGTGGCATGGAGTTGATTCCAACTCACAGTGACCCCAAGTGACAGAGCAGAACTGCCCCACAGGGTTTCCTTGTCTGTGACCTTTACAGGAGCAGACTGCCAGGGGTTTTCTCTCATGGAGGACCGAGGGGCTCGTGAGTTCAAATTGCTGACCTTTCAGTTAGCAGCTGAGCACTTAACCATTTGGACACATGTAATAAATCCACACTGGAAAACCCAGCTGTGTATGTGGTTACAGCTAAGGGAGCTCTAAGGTGAGGTTGGGCAGGGAGAAGCCTGGCATGGCCTGGATCAGAACCAAATGGGAACTCACAACCAGGCACTGACACTTGCCCTGGTAGGGACAAGTGAGAAGGACACTTAAACTGTGCTACGATGGAAATCTGGGGCCATGGGAGAAAAAAAGCACGACCTATACTTTCCCAGTGCTCCATCACTGTCTTTTGGAATATCAAAACCAAGGAATGTGTTGGTTGCAATGCTCTCGGCCCAGGAGGCTGAGGTCCTTCTGTTTGGATGGTATAAAAACAAGCCTTCAGACACCCACCCACCCACCCACCCACTCCACCCCCTGCAATCCTGGAAAAGAGGCAGCTCTGGAGAAACAAATGTTGGATGCAAAAATCCCATGCTGTCTCGCAAAAGAGTGAGTTCTAGACTAGCTTTGATTGTAGTCAGGCCAAAAGGAAAGAGACCCAACTCTTTCCACATGCCACACATATTCTTTCCCCAACCCCTGCCTCCGCCCTTTGCCTCCCTCTCCCCAACACACTCAAACACACACATCTCTTCGGATAAGACCACAAAGATTTCCAGGTACACATGCATTGCCACTGAGTCAATTCCAACTCACAGCTACCCATGATTACAGAGTAGAACTGAGCTCTATAACCTTCTCTTTACAGATTATAGCTGTAATTTGAGCTCTGGTTTTGCTGTGGTTAAAGCACTGGGCTGCTAACCAAAAGGTCAGCAGTTCGAACCTACCAGCTGCTCATGGAAGAAAGATTAGGCAGTCTGCTTCCATAAAGATTTACATCCTTGAAAACCCTCTATGATAGTTCTATTCTGTCCTATAGGGTCGCTATGAGTTGGTATCAACTCAATGACAGTGGGTGTAGTTTTTCATTTTAGTAATCTTTACAGAAGTGGATTGCCAGGCTTTCTTACATGGTATAGCTGGGTGGGTTTGAACTGCCAAACTTTGGGTTAGCAGGCAAGCATTTGTGCTACCCAGGGATCACCAAATATACACAGTGCCCTTTTGCTATGATGAATGGTCATATCTTTACCTTATTTTGATAGAGCAGAGGATAAAAAGAATATAAAGCACTTATGGGTGGTGGGTGGGACTACTGGTGCCACTATCTTCAAACTGACCTGGACTGTGGTTTTCATGTGTGCACATTCAACAAGTATGTGTGGAGCACTATCCATGAACCTGGCTCCATGCCCTGTACTTAACCCTCATTACTGCATAAACCATCTAACTCAGTGGTGAGATCATCACCTGTGTCACTTCCCTCAGGTTCCCAGGACCTGGTGTTGTATGTTGTCATGTTGATTCCAACTATAATGACTCCATAGGACAGAGCAGAATTTCCCCATAGGGTTTCCAAGGCTGTAATCTTTATAGAAACAGAATGCCACATCTTTCTCTTGCAGAGTCGCTGATGGATTCCAACTGCCAACCTTTCAGTTAGCAACCAATGCTTAACCACTGCACCACCAAGGCTCCTTCCACAACACCAAGGGCAATCAAATCTAAACCAGTATTTGGATGCTTCTATTTTTTTTTTTTTTCTCAAAAAAAGTGGTTAAAGGAAGAAACTGTCAATAACATCCTTGATAATATGAAAAGCCAAGTGTGATAAAGGCTCTGTAGCTTAAGGGAGTAGGGGGTGTTATTTCAGAATGCCAAGATTCAAAACAAGCAAAGGGTAAGCAGGAAGGGCAAAAAACAGGGATAACAACAAAACAGCAGTAATAATGGGAAAACTGAGAGCCAAGACCTCTTGTTTTATTAGAGATAAGTTTTCTACTTAGGAGGGAATGATCATTTTCACTTGAAGATTCTCAGTGTTTCCGAACAAAAAACTTAATTTCTGTTGCCACTGATGGATCTGAACAATACTCGCTGATAAAATGGTAACAGGACATTAGTTATATCACAGATTTACCAAAAACAACCAAACTCACTGTCATGGAGTCAGATCCAACTTAAAGCTACCCTTCTTTTGGTTTCTGAGGCAGTATCGCTACGGAAGTAGATTGCCCAATCTGCCTTCTGAGGAGTGGCTGGTGGGTTTGAACCACCAGCCTTCTAGTCAACAGTCAAATCTTTAGGCACCCCAAGGAGGGGTCGCTATGAGTCGGATTTGACTCGACGGCACATAACAACAACAACAACAAGAGTAAACACAACGTTCAGTGCTTAGCATCTCCAATTAAGCATAATTTTTATTTTCAGTCCTTCAGAAAACAACATATTTGAAATAAATAATGACAAGATATTCTTTGTGTTAAAAAAGAGGAGTCAAAAATTTTCTTTATGCTTCTGAAGATTTAAAAAAAAAGTAATTTATGTCAGCTTCCATGTTTCCACTGTACTTTAAAACAAAACAAAGAAAGATATATGGCTCCAGAGCCCACAGCACAACTACAGTGAGTAGAGCAAAGGACTGAAAGCAATTGAAAGAGTATTTCTCTAAACCCAGGTGATAGCACCTGGGCCACCTGAAAACCTGTAATATTCCAAAAACAATACACATTTAACCCGCAGAGAATGGCCTATGATTTCTCCATTAAAGATAACAAAGGTAAAGATTCAAAATTATAATGGCAAAGACTGGATGCCCCAGCACCTAACACTGTCTTTGGCTCCTCATACTTTACACAAGAGTGAGTCCATTACGGATTTTTCCAGCTCAACATAAGAGTTAGATATTGCCAAATTCTCTGAGTCTAGTAATGCAAGGAAATGCAAAAACACCCACGAAGATATCCCAGCCTTGGTATGAAAATGGAAAAATCCCCTTCATCCCCCACCTCCAACTTCTCCCCACTGAGGTGTGTATGTTTTGAAGGCTCTGGTTACCTATCTAAATAGACAAGAATAAGAATCTGAGAAACTCTTTAAATCCCCACTCATTACAACGTGAATGTACTGAGGGGTGAGGTGCTCATGAAGTACTTCTAGAAAGGCAGAAAAGACAGCCAGAACCTCCCTCTCCACCACTGTCACCACCACTGAGAGACTAAAGATCTGCACTGACATGCCATCAGCATCCCAAGATATGTGCAAAAAGTTCAGTTCATTGTACTGAATTGTTTTTATTTGCCAAATAGCATAATTATAATAAGAAAAATATGTTAAGATTAAAATCACACTCAGAATGTCTTTTTAACTTCTGGCCTGTCTCTCCACTTTCTGTAAGTTTATGTTCAAGCGCATAGCAAAAAAAATCCATTAATTTCTGGGTTGCCTACTCCAATATCCACTCTCTCCTTTCTCAATAAAGAAAACCCCACTTTACTTAAGGTAGCAATGAGCCAGCTTTAAAAAAAAAAAAAAAAAAAAAAACTCATTTCCATTATTCTTTTTTAGCTCCATGGCTAAATTATGGACAATTAGTGTAAGCAGAAGTGTTGTAGGCAACCTCTGGAAAGTCTCTTAAAAGGATGGGCAAGTCCTCCTTCAGATCTCCTCTCTGCTACCTAGAACACAAATGTAATAACTAGAGCTCAACAATGGTCTGTGAGTTAACATGTTAAGAATGACAGAAAAATGAGAAAGGGGGAATCAAGTCCCTAATGACTAAGGAACTTCCATACTAGCACTGTGTTTTGGTTACCTAGTACTGCTCTGAAAAGAATACACCATCAGTGGGATGGCTTGAACAAACAGTTTATTCTCTTACAGTTCTAGAGGCTAGAAGTCCAAGTTCAAAGTACCAAGGCTCTAAGGGCTGTATGAAAGCCCCTCAACCTTGGGCTTCAGCTCTGCCTCCTGACCCCGGCCCACTGAAGCTAGAGGCTTCTCTTCATTCAGGCAGCTACTGGCTGCTGAGGCTAACAAGTCCAAGGTCGACAAATAAAATGGCACTGTCCCAATGTTACCCATGGCAGGCCATTAACTTAAGTCCACTGAAAGTCCCAAGGTCAGCAGTCCCAATGGCAGCCTGCTGAAAAACGACACGGCTACATGGAGGGTTCAAGCATGCCATAAACTAGAGACCATTCCCAAAGCTGTTTCTTATATACGGGAAGTAGACCACATTCTCAAAGGCAACTACTTAGCTGCTCACAGTAGATTCCACCATGGAATTGATTACCGGTCTCATCATGGGGAATACTACATCCAGCTGCCCAGCCACTCAATCAGGCCTAGCTAAGTTGACATGCAAACTTAACCACCACACCCTGTATTGCATATGCTAGAATTCTTTTACATGATTAGGGCAGAGGGGTGGAGGGATGTGTATCTTTAGGCCATTCACTGTTGTTTGGGGTTTTTGTTATACACAGGTAAACCTAATTCTAAGTAACATAATTTTAAGGAAATTCTTCTAAAGACGACTAAAAGGGGAGAGAATTCTAGGAAGATAAAGGTGGTGGTCATGGCATACTTTTTTAATCTTCCCAAAATCCCACATAAAAGTGGGGTAACCAACAGATTGAGAGTATATGGTATCTCTCCATATCATTTCTTACAACTGCATGTGAATCTACAATAATCACAATGTATTTTTTTAGGTTTTTAAAATCATTGTTAAAAAAGAAAGACCAACAAGAGAGTGAAAAAAAAAAAAAAAAAAACATTTACAATAAAATGACAAATGTCAAAATACAAACACAAAAATAAAAGTTGGTAAGAACAAACCATCAATAGCCATAAGACAAGTATGATACTGTCATTTGTACAGAAGGAAGCTGATGGAAGCAACAAGGCATTTGGCAGCTAACAAGTATTTACTGGAAAGTGTGGCAGGCCAATCTGAGAATAAAAGCTGAAACTGGGAGGGGTATTGCCCAATCCTACATCTTGTAGTAGGAGCTCTGGTAGCATAGCGCCTAAAGCATTTGACTGCTAATCAGAAGGCTGGCAGGTCAAACCCACCAGCCACTCATCGGAAGGAAGATGGGGCAATCTACTTCCGTAGGGATACTGCCTTGGAAACCCAAGGAGGGGTCACTATGAGTTGGGTCCAACTCGACAGCACATAACAACAACATATCCTGTAGCCAGTGAGCCCATCCATGGTTCAGACTAAAAGTATGGAGCAATCTAGTTTCTATGAACTCTTAAAATTTGCCCCCAGGGCTCCCTTATAAAATAAGAGCTAAGAGTAGAATAAAAATTGAGAACAGTAAGGCAAAATAAAGGGACAGTCCAAATAAAAGAGATACGAACAGAAATCTCAAAACACAATCAGCCATGTTTCTGAACATTACACTAAAATAATAAATGAGGGAGTTTTGTAAAGCATTAAGAACAGCTCTGAACAAAGCCTCCTAAAAATTCAAGAAAACTTGTTTTACCTAAAAATGAAGAACAGAAAAGTATCAAGGTCAAATCCCATGCAGAGTTACTAACAGGATAAGAGAATGAGGAGCTGAATAACACCTCTAGAGACGATGAAAGCATGCCAGAAAGATATATCCAAAGAACAAATCAAATCTATAACCTACTATTACAAAATATGCTACGTGATATAGAGAAATGATACAAGAAATAACATAAATCAGAAATAAGAAAACTCAAAAGTAAAGTAGCAGCTCAGGAATTTGAAATAAAAGAAAAAATCTTTTCAGAAATAAAGATAATACTAGAAGGAACACAGAGTAAATAAACACAACAGATAATGTCTTAAGAAATACAGAAAATTAAAGACAGACTTTTGTTTTTAATCAAAAAGAAATGAAAAAAAATTATTCAAGAGAAAATAATTTACTGCAGATTGGCAAAGAAGATCTAACATACAGATAATAGGAGTCCCTGAAGAAGATAAACAAAGCAAAAGAACAGAACAAATATTAAAAACCATAATACAAGAAAATTTTCCCTAAAACTATATTATATGTTTGAAACTGAACTGCATATTGAAAGGATATTCTATGTACTTAAGAAAAATCAACTCATAATGACTCACACCAAGACATAGTCTATTGTACTTTCAAGAAAAATACAAATGTTCTTTGAGCATCTAAACAAACAGCAAGTATCTCAGATGGAAAAGAAAATTGGATTACATCAGACTTTTCCAAAGTAACACTTACATGGAAGAAAATAGAGTAACAAGGAAAGAAAATGTAAGCCATGGAAATTTACATAGCAAAATTTTTATGTATACAAAGTACCAATAAGCTGTTAACAATAGTGTTCCTTTGAGTCCTTCCTAAAGAATATGCCAGAAAAAAGGTCCTCAAATTTTTGATCTTCAAATTTCTTACACTTTTAAACTTACTGAGGACCTCAAACAGCTTTTGTTTACATGAGTCATATCGACATAATTTACCTTTCAGAAATTAACACAGAAAATTTTAGAACTTTAATAATCAAAAAATAACCCATTATATGTTAACATAAATAACATGTTTAATGAAAAGTAACTGTATTTTACCAATAAAAAACATACTGGTGAAAAAGAGTATTGTTTCAATTTTTATAAATCTCTTTAACAACTGTCCTAATAGAAGACATCTAGACTTTCATATCTGCTTGTGCATTCAATCTGTTGTGATATCGCGAGTCGATTCTGACTTATAGCAACCCTTCCTTGGGTTTCCAAGGCAGTATCTCTACGGAAGTAGATTGCCCAATCTTTCTTCTAAGGAGTGGTTGGTGGGTTTGAACTGCCAGCCTTCTGGTTAGCAGTCAAATGCCTTGGGCACTATGCCACCAGAGCTCCCATATGTCACATAGCTTCTTGAAAACTCCACTGTACACTCCTAAGAAATGAATACTAAACTAGAATGAATATGACTCAATAAAATGATTAAAGAAAAAATGAATTACTGCAGATAAACAGAGATCTAACCTACAGATTAAAGTCTTTAAAGAAGACAACGAAAACAAAGAAACAGAATAAAATTTGAAAACTGTAATACAAGAAAAAAAAAAAGAGAGAGAGAGAGTGGAGTAGGGAAAAAAAAAGAAAAATAACAGCTTAGAATTATTTTGAAAACAGTTTTGACCTCAAGAATGCTTAACTAGAGAATTAAATTCAGACAAGCAAAATGACTAGAAAGCTATTAACATGAATCACTGATGAACTTTAAACATATAGATATTTGTAGAACTAAGAATAATAAGGGATACAATGGAGAGAACAGTTTGTAATGGCTATATATTCTGACAGTGTAGATACAGAACTATAAAAAATGAGGAGAGCAAATGTAAAAAAAAAAAAAATCTTAACTGTTGTCAGTAATCATATTGTGATGGTGCCATTAGTATTGTTATACTGATACACCTTGCAAAAGGGATATGTAGGTTGCATCTTCTGACTTCCTCTAACTTCACAAGAGGAAGACAGAATCACCATTAGCAGCCCAAGGCTTATTCCTATGAGGCCAGACATGCCACCACCCTCCAGCCTTTTTACCAACTTTGACACCAACCATCCTTCTCATGGCACTCACTACTTCTCTGCTGGGTTCAAGAATTTGTTGCAATGGCCACACACAACTCACAGACAGCACTCACAATTATGAGGTTTATTAGGAAAATAACAGGCTACAATCAGGTTCACAAATGCGCTCAGGATACAATTCTTCGATCAGGACAGTCTCCCCTCTGCTGTGCCCTCAGACACTCCTGTCTGGCCCTTGGCCTCTTGCCCTGACCTCTGCCTCTGTAAGCTCAGTAAGCCTGCTGCTCTGCCTCGTGCCTTTTGGTCCACTGCCATAGTCACTCCACCCAAGCATCTCTCCACTAGGGTGTCTCTCAGTCAAGTAGGCACAGGGATCTCAGGTCTAAGAACATGCTCCACTTCACCTCCAGCTCTTCTCTCTTGATGGCAGTGAGATCCCCTCTCTGCCTCTAGGAAGGCTCATTTTAAGCCTGGTAGAGTGACAAAACTAACCAATCCCAACATCAGAGTTCTAGACCCCTTATTTGCATGGCCCCACCCAGTAATCCAGGAGCTCTGGTAGTGTAGTGCCTAAGGCACTTGACTGCTAGCCAGAAGGCTAGTGGTTCAAACCCACCAGCCACTCCTCAGAAGGAAGGTTGGGCAATCTACTTCCGTAGTGATACTGCCTTGGAAACCCAAGGAGGGGTCGCTATGAGTCAGGTCTAACTCCACGGCAGATGACAACAACAACCCAGTAATCTGGTGAGAGATACAAAGACTGTGGCTAGAAAAGACACACCAAGTAATTCAGTGCACCACATGCCTGTAAGAGTGTGCTATAAAGTAAATGGGTAAATGCATGATATTCTAAATACTCCTGTATTCTTGGTAAAAGAAAGGACATACAGATGTAATATGGAAGAGGTTACATAAAACCTTGTAAGGCAGAACTTTGATTTGAAGTATCAGTACGCACTCATGAAGTATTTTATCTTAGATAAATACACACAATATATAATATATATTATCTACCAGCTTTGCCCATGAAAGAGGCTCAGAAACCATGACAACCAAGTACCAGTGACCATCTACAGTACCCTTGGTCTTAAAATAGTCTTAAGATATGATTTTCTACAAACAAAATCCGAGATTTTCTTGGGAAATAGCTTATTCCAAGCCTGAAGGAAGAAATATAGGAGATGACCTGGAACATTTTGTTATTTACCTAAGAAAGGACGCTTTTAAGGCCTTTAGAGACTTAGAAGCCACCTCGAAAGTATTCTCCTAGTCAAAGATGGGACAACTGAAGCTACAAATACAATAATAAGTACAACTGATGGAAACCTATCATATGCATTTAGGTCATTAAGTTCACAATAAATCCTGGGAAGCAATTCATTATCTTGAAAACTAGTAAATAAAGGAGGAAAATCTAATCTGTATTCTGACTTTCCTATTTAAACTATACCACTGGGTGGGTAATCAGTGGATAAACAGACACTGGGTAGCATCTCTTTGTAAAAGTATTCCAACTAATACAATTTTTAAAAAATAAGATTAGAATGTTACATTTGTAACCCCAGTGAAATAATGAACCTAAGTATTGAGAATCAAGCTGCCAGGTATTAGGTGTCTCCTGATAAAAGACATACACCCTCCTCAAGACTTCCAAAGGAACCAAATATGAACCTAATCAAGCCTCTGGAACCAATGGTCAATTTGCAAAAAGCATGAAGGACTGGGGCACTGTTAAACTGTACCTGGGCATTCTACAAGTCAATGTCTCAGGATCTTCAGTAACGAATTATTAAGGGGAAATAATGGATGGGGAATCCCCACACTTGTGCTCCACTTATTCATCCCTCCCCCCCTCCTAACCCCTGGCAATACTAATTTTTTTTTAAATGATTCTACAGCCTTTTCTAGAATGTTATATCAAGTTGGGATCATGTAGTATATAGCTTTTTCAGACTAGCTTCTTTCATTAGCAATGTGCACTTAAGGTTCCTCCCTTAAGTGCATGGTTGGAGGAAGCATTCTTGCTTCTCTCTGAAAATAACAGTTATCCTGACTTTTAGAATAATTATTTCCAGTGTAGGGGTAAGATATTTGGCTGCTAACCAGAATGTCAGCAATTCAAACCCACTAGCTGCTCCAAGGGAGAAAGATAAGCCAATCTACTTCAGTAAAGATTTACAGCCTTAGAAACCCAATGGGGGGGTTGATATGAGTCAGAATCGACTTGAGGACAGTGGGTTTATGTTTCTTTATAGCTTCTATCACCCATGTGTGCATCTCTAGATGCTAATAGTTTAGCATGCCCAATAATTTTTTTTTGTTGTTGCTTGTATTAGCTTTATTTACAATTGCCAAAAATTGAAAGCAACCAAAATATCCCTCAATATGAAAATGAAGATAGATAAACTGTGGTACATCCATACAAGGAGCATTATTCAACAATAAAAAATAAAAGTAAATAAGGTATCAAGGTACAAAAAGACGAGGAGGAGGAACCTCCCCACAGTCACGACCGCCTCTGAGTTTTGGAGAAGGGTGCTATGGCAGCCTCCTCTCCTCTTCCCCAATCTCTCACTCTTCCTCTGACTCCTTCCAATCCAATTCACCCTATATACTACTTCCAGAATGTTGTCGTTGTTATTGCCATTGAGTCAGCCCCTGAGTCATGGCAACCCCACCCATCATGGAAAGCAACACCGTCTAGTCCTGCACCATCCCCGTGACCAGTGGTGGACCAGACCACTGTGATCCATAGGGTTTTTGTTAGCTGCTTTTTTTCAATGGATCCCCAGGCCTTTCTTCCTAGTTTGTCTCAGTCTAGACGCCTCACTGGAACCTGTTCTGCATCACAGTAACATGCACCCCCATTGCCAGGGGTGGCTGTCCATGAGGTGCACTGGCCAGCAGTTAAATCTGGGACTCCTCCATGGAAGGCCAGGATTGTACCACGGAACCACCATTGTTCCCATTTCTAGAGCACTCTTCCTTAAATTCTACTCCCACATTACTCCCCAGAACAAAATCTGATTTTGATGATCCCCTTATTTTCAATCAAAGTAAAAATCCTATCACCTTTTTAAAAGACTGTCTATCAATTAAAAAAAAAAAAACAACTCACTGCCATCTAGTCAATTCTGACTCTTAGCAACCCCCACTGGGTTTCTGAGGCTGTAAATCTTTACAGAAATATATTGCCCCATCTTCCTTCTACAGAGCAGCTGATGGGTTTGAACCACTGACCTTCTAGTTAGCAGCCAAATGCCTTACTCACTATGCCATCAGAGCTCTTTTGTCCACACAAAGACCTTAATAATTATAACCTTCAGGGTCACTCCAACATTTAAACTGATTATCTTCTTGTTGGAATCTAATAATGAATCTAACAATACACCCATGGGACAGACAGCAACCTTCCCAGTTGACAGGTCGGAAAACCCAGGTCTTTGGTATTCAGGTTGGCATTTCTCACCTCTGCCTCCCCCACATTCAGTTCCTTCCTCCCCAACACACACAAATAAAATACCAACCAACATTTCCTGCTTTGATCCTCTATCCAGGCAGGTTGGATTTGTTTGGCTCCTACTCACATCCTCCTGTGTCTTCTCTGCAGTTGCTTCCTCAGCTCTCTCCTCATTTCCTATGTAAATCCTTCTAGGCTTTAATCAAGCCCCTCACCTCCAAAGTCCTTTTCTAATACCAATTTATCCATAGACCGTAGACCTGGGATCCAAGTGGATCAGCCCTCTGTCCTCACATAGCACAATTTCAGAACCCAAGTTTTTCAGAAGGTTGGGGCCATATTATCAACCCTGGAGTCAGGGCCAATAAGTACAATTTAAGAGGAAGCCTTCTGGCCTCAATGAAAACACCCATTTCTTTAAGCTGCTCAGAGAGTTTACATGATTCTCACCTTCATATTCTCACCATCTAACACAGTATCAGGCACACAGCTGGGGCTCCATGAATACTGGTTTACTGAGTGAATTAATAGCAATTGCCTTTGTGTAGATCAGTCTGATCAGATTATTCTCACAACATAACTCCGCTGTTAAAGGTGATTTTTACAGCATCTCAATCCCTCTGAGATTCTCTTATGGACAACTCTGGAACAGTGGCCCAAAACTGGGGCCAATTTTGTCCCCTTGGGACATTTGGCAATTTCTGGAGACATGTTTGGTTGTTAAAATTGAGGGGAAGGAGTTGCTACTGGCATCTAGTAGGTAGAGACCAAGAATGCTGCTATACACCCTGCAATGCACAGAACAACCCCTACAACAAAGAATTATCCCTAAAAAATGTCAACAGTGTTAAGGTTGAGAAACCCTGTTTTAGGGGAAACAAAAAAGAAAGTGCTCCCCAAAGACCTTGTTGTTGTTGTTATGTGCCGTCGAGTCAAACCCGACTCATAGCGACCCCTCCTTGGGTTTCCGAGGCAGTATCACTACGGAAGTAGGATTGCCCAACCTTCCTTCCGAGGAGTGGACCCCTTTATAAGAAGTGATGGATATGCAGATATAGCTCAACATAAGAAAATCAATCAACATAATACACCACATCAATAGGAGAAAGGAAAAGAACCACACAATCATCTCTATGGACCAGAGAAAGCATTTGATAAAACCCAAATTATTGGTGAAAGCCCTAAAGAAGACTGCAATAGCAGGGAAATTCCTCAACATGACTCAAGGCATAAGTGAAAAGCCAAAAGACTTAATGGAGAAAGTCTCAGATCTTGAAATCAGGAATAAGACAAGGGTGCCACTCTCACTAATTCTATTTAGCATTGTATTAGAAGTCCTAACCAGAGCAATAAGACAAAAAAAAAAAAGAATTAAAAGGTATCCACATTGGGGGGAAAAAAGAGGAAAATTATCTCTGTTCACAGAAGATATGATCTTATATATAAAAAATGCCAAAGAGTTCCCAAGAAAACTTCTAGAGCTAGTATAGGAATATGGCTAAGTTGCAGGGTACAAAGTCAACAAACAAAACTCAGTTGAGTTTCTATACACCAGCAATAAGAAATCTGAAAGGGAAATTAGGGAAACAATTTCATTTACAATAGCATCCACTCGAATAAAACACCTAGAAATAAATCTAACCAGGGATGTGAAGGACTTAGACAATGAAAATTATAAAACACTGCTGACAGAGATTAAAGAAGACTTAAATAAATGGGCAGATGTTCCATGTTCATGGATTGGAAGATTAATATTGTTAAGACGTTAACATCACCCAAAGCTATCTAAATGTTCAATGCAATCCCAATCAAAATTCCAACGGTCATCTTAACAGAAAAAAAAAAAACCAGTCCTCAACTTTATATGAAATGGCAAGAGCCCAAAATAGTTAAAACAGGTTGCAAGAGAAGAACAAAGTAAAATCACATGTTCTGATTTTAAAATATAATACAAAGCTACTGCAAAGATGGCAAGGAGGCCTCATATTCTGACCTCCTAGAACCCCACAAGAGGAAGACAGGATTACCAGCAGTAACCCAAGGCCTATTCCTACCAGGCCAGACATGTTGCCTCCCTCCAGCCCTTTCTCCAACCGTTCCTCCCAAAGCACCCACTACCTCTCTCCTTTTGCTGCAGGGGCCACACAGAACTCACGGATTACGGGGTTTATTAGGGAAGCACCAGGCTACAACTCAAGTTCAGGAAGAACACTCAGTCTCTCTCCCAGCCCACCGTCCCTCAGCCAACAGTCTCTCACAGTCTCTTTCCAGCAGTGCTGGTCCCTCGATGTCTCACTCAGCAATGTGTGTCTCTTGCGTCCCTTTCCCAGCAGCACATGTCTCTTTCAGGGGTGCGTGTCTCTTTCGGCAGCACGTCTTCCTGAACCAGCAGTCAGAGAGAGTTCTGCCTCCAGGAGGCCTCCTTTTGAGCCCGGCAGGGTGGTCAAACTAGCCAATCATAGCATCAGAACTCTAAGCACCTGAGAGAGAGTGGGAACCTCTGAGAACATTGTACTGTGCCACGCCCAACAGAAATAACCCAGGTGGATAGCTTCAGCAGTCAGGAGCTCCTCAGTTGCTCATAGAAAATCCCACCTTGGAGTTTACAAAGACTTATGGGTAGAAAAGCCACACTAAGTAATTTACTATACTGCAGCTACAGAATCAAAGCAGCCTGGTATTGGTAGAACAATATATGCATGTTGTTGTTGTTGTTGTTGTTATGTGCCGTCGAGTCAGACTCGACTCATAGCGACCCCTCCTTGGGTTTCCAAGGCAGTATCACTATAGAAGTAGATTGCCCCATCTTCCTTCCGAGGAGTGGCTGGTGGGTTTGAACCGCCAACCTTCTGGGTTAGCAGTCAAGTGCCTTAGCCACTATGCTACCAGAGCTCCCAATATATGCAAAGATCAATGGAATAGAATTGAGATTCCAGAAATAAACCCACACATCTATGGTCAACTGATTTTTGAAAAGGGGAAGTTGGGCAATCTACTTCTGTAGAAATACTACCTCGGAAACCCAAGGAGGGGTCACTATGAGTCAAATCAACTTGACAGCAGTTAGTTTGGTTTTGGAATAAATCCATTCAATAAGGAAAGAAGAGTCTTTTCAATAAATACCACTGGGATAACTGACTTTCCACATGCAGAAAAATGAAACAGGATCCATGCCTCACACCATACACAAAAACATATTCCAAATAAATGAAGGACCTAAATGTGCAAACTAAAACTATAAAATTCTAAGAATAAAATGCAAGGGCATCACTGACAGACCTAGCTTTTAACAATGAGGTATCTAATATAATAACAAAAAGGCAAACTAGAGACAAAATAAATAAACAGTATCTCATAAAAATTAAAAAGTTTTGTTCATCAAAAGATTTTACTAACAAAGTAAAAATACAAGCTAGCAACTGGGAGGATATCTTTGGATATCATATATCCAAACAAGAATCTAATAACAACAACAAAATATACATATACATAAAAACTCACTGCTGTTGAGTCAATTCGACTCATAGCAACCCTTCCTTGGGTTTCTGAGACAGTATCTCTACAGAAGTAGATTGCCCAATCTTCCTTCTGAAGAGTACCTGGTGGTTTGAACTGCCAGCCTTCTGGTTAGCAGACCATGCCACCAGAGCTCTCATGTACATGTTGTATAACTTTGACAATTTAACAATAAAAAGACAAATAACTCAATCACACAATGAGCAAAGGACTTGAACAGACTTTTTTTTTCCACTTTTTATTTTATTCACTTTTTTTCACATTTTATTGTGATTTGAGTGAAAATGGACAGAGCAGATTGGTTTTCCACTGAACAATTTCACACATTTTCTTTTGTGACACTGATTGCAATCCCTACAGTGTAACAACACTCTTCCCATTTCTTCCCTTGAATAGACATTTCACCAAAGAAGACATTCAAATGGCCACAAAACATTTGAAAAGATGTTGTACATCATTAGCCATAAGAGAGATACAAATCAAAACCACAATGTAATACCATTTCACACCCACTAGGATGGGTAAGCTAAATAAATAATTAGCAGATGTTGGCAAGGATGTGGGAAAATTAGAACCTTTACCTATTGTTGGTAGGAATGCAAAATGGTACACCTGTTGTGAAAAATAGTAATGGTAGTTCCTCAGAAAACTAAAAATAGAACTACCATATGACCCAGCAAGTCCATTCTTAGGTAAATACCCACAGAACTTGAAACCAGAGACTTGTACACCAATGTTCATTGCAGCACTATTCATAACAGCTAAGAGGCAGAAACAACCTAAATGCCCATCCACAGATGAATGGATAAACAAAGTCTGGGACATACATATATAGGAATACTGCATAACCAGTAGGAGATACGAAGTCTTGATACATACTAAAATGTGGATTCACTTGAAGTGAAATAAGTCAATAACAAAAGGACAAATGTCATATGACCTCACTCATGTAGAAATAAAAGGCAAACGTATGAGACCAAAGTGCATTAGTGATTATCAGGGACAGGAGGGAGGGGGAAGAAGGAAGTTGACAATGGTGGAAAAATTACATTGATTAAGGGTTGGGTTGCACAGCCATTATTATAAATACTGTCAATAAGTTGCACACCTGTAAAAAGCCAAATTGGGAAAAGATGTGTGATAGATATATTTAAAACAATGACAAAAAGATAAAAAAGAGATAAGTACCTGCTGAGGTTGCTTATGTACAACCAAATACTTCATGAGATTTGATTTCTTGACTGTGGTTTCATGGGACATCCCAGTTAACTGGGCTAATAATGTGTTTAGTTTTCTTCTATCTCCTAGTTTGTTGTGTTTTGCCTAGGGTCTTAAAAGCTTGCAAGTGGCCATGCAAGTCACAGCAACTGGTCTCTATCCACCTGGAGCAATAGAGGAAGAAGGAAAGTCAGGAAGAGAAGGAGGAAATGGAATGTGTGGCCAACTGCCTCCAGGAACAACTGCTTCTTCTGTCATGAGACCAGAAGAATTAGATGGTGCTGGCTACCATTACTGAACATTTTGATCAAAGATTCTACAGAAGATCTTTGATTAGAAGGAGGGTAATGCAGAACAGAATTTCACATTTTCTGGAGCCATGGAGGCTGGATTAACCCCTGAAACAAATGCCCTGAGATGATCTTTAAACCTTAACCAAAAATATCCCCTAAAATCTTCTCAAAAGCAAACAGCAGTTTAACTTCACTAATTTAAAAAAAAAAAAAAAAGTCTGCCTTGAGCATTAAACTCTTTTAAGAACTATCTATATGGGAACAGAGACAACAGCAATGGCTGCTAGGTATCCTCAAGTCAGTTTCAACTCTTAGTGACCCCACATACAACAGAACAAAATGCTGCCAGTCCTGTGCTGTCATCATAATTGTGGCCACGCTTGAGCCCACTCTAACAGCCACTGTGTCAATCCATCTCATTAAGAGTCTTTCCCTTCTTTGCTAACCCTCCACTTTACCAAGCATGATATCCTTCTCCAGGCACTGGTCCCGGAGACAATATGACCAAATTATGAGACAAAATCTGGACCTTCTCTCTTCCAAGGAGCATTCCAGCTGTACTTCCTCCAAAACAGATTTGTTCATTCTTCTACCAGCAACAGCAACTAGAAAGATTAAATGGGAACTTTAGGGGGCAGTGAGTATGTTAATGGGGGAGGAACAACTCAGAAAAGGATGGTAAGAATGATTGTATAGTATGAAGGGATGGACACTGGGAGGAGGTAACTATGGGGAGGAAGTGGGAGGGGAGCTGCTGCATTGTAAATTTTGGTCAATGACATGAGACAAAGTATATGTGAACTGCTGTATGAAAAGTGAATTTACTCTGTAAATCTTCACCCAAATCCTAATAAAAAAAAAAGAATGATTGTATAAAGCAAAGAATGTAATTAATGTCACTGAATTGTACATGAAGATATGGTTGAATTAGTGAAGGTTTTGCTGTGTACGCTCTCAACAACAAAATAAAAAATGAATTAAAAAAAGAAGTAAAGGAAACATCACAACATTAGCCATCAAATTCAGATCACACATGCTTTTAGCATTACATTTAATTACTTAATTCTAAAATTAAACAGCACAGCCTCTGCCCTGTAGACATCCCAAAAGCATGTGACCAGCATGGCAGACACTCCAGAATGACCACATCACAAACTACTGGGGCTTGGCTGCAGCTCTTCAGCCTACTAATTTTAATCTCTCTTTCTCAAAGGTCATGAATATTTTCAGACCTCTTAGCACAAACCATATTGTAGGCAGACTAGATATATGTTGCTTCCAGTTGGCAAAGCATTTCATTTACCAGCACCTTGAGCTAAGTAGTAGATTTTCATCCACATCACTTTCCAAGGGTCTTTTTTGTCTATTATCCTAATTGGCAAATGATATGTAAGTAACAGAAGGCTGTGTCAGCAATTATATGTGTAATGAAAGCTTAATCTCCAAAAGAAACAGCAATTCATTAAAACCATCCTTCCTCCTCTGCCATTAGAGTAGCCAAAGGAAAAAGAATCTGCATCATGAGGAGGTACAAATTAGCTACCTGAGCATGAAATGTAGACAAAGCCAGGAGAAAGGGACACAACAGAGGCATCTTGATTCGTGTCAGTAAAGTTTGGCACCCACTCCACACAGTCTCGTCATGTACCTGCGGAAGGGCTGGAATCAGTCCACCTTGAGGGTAAGGGCCTAGGAGGACAGGAAGCTGTCCTTCTTCTGACTACTATTCCAGGGCTTTTTTTAAGGAATTGTGTTCAGCTTTAGCCACTACATGTATCAGCTGTGCAGGAAAAACTAAGAGGGTTTTGGGAAGAAAAGGAAGATGACTTCATCGTCTGATATTTCACCTTGGCTTTCACCCTAATCCCAAACTCTGCTACCCTTTTTAACCATAGCGATATAGGAAGACCCACCATGTGCTGTGTAGTATGCTAGGCAAGCCAATACTAGCTACCTCAGCCACAGTTCCAACTATATACCAGATTCTGTTCTAAACCCATGATGTAAATTAATGCACTTAACCTCTCAACATCCCTATGATTGTCTCATTTTACAGGTGAGAAAACAGAGGCAGGAAAGAGTAAAGTAATTTGCTCAAGGTCATAAAGCCTGTAAGTGGTGGAGGCAGGGTGTGAACCAGGGCGACTAGCTCTAACATTCACCCTCCCACATGGGACCAGCACCTGCACAGCAGGATGCCAGAGCTCACATTTTATTAACTCACCAGGTACCAGCAGTTATGGCATATGCTTGATATGCCCCTCCAGGTTCCCACATCCATTTCCCTGTGATATGGCAAGATATTTGAGAAGAGCTCCAAAGTCTGAGTAGAAGTCAGTAGATAAAGGGGAGGGTACAAACACAAAGTCATGGGTGGCCTATCTGGAAAGCTCTCAGCAGTCTTGCAGCAGAGTGAAGATGAAGAGGCAGAAGGTGTGTGGTCATTTTACCCAATCTTCTCAACTAGCCCATGAAGTGTACACCATGACCAACCCCCCTCACAAGGAAGTCACCTGAAGCTGGGGAGGTCACACAGATGCTAAGCAACAGAGCCAGAACTCAACTTGGGCATGCCTGGCTGCAAAGCACAGGTTTCTGAGGATGTTCCTAAAATCCAGGACATGCCACCACCTAGGGTACTCCCTTGTGGCTTAGACCTTGAATTCATCTGTTCTCCAGTTCCCTCAATTTGCCATTGTCCACAGCATCCTCTATGGGAACCTCATACCATTGTGAAGAGGCTTGCCTGGGCAAAGCTTACCCCAACTTGTCTGAAGGACCCCCATCTGGATGCCAAGACACCACCCAGTCACTCTCAGGCACCCGTGAAGGTGTAGGAACCTTAACGCTTGTCTAAGAACAAGGGCAACCTTCGGCAAAAAATGGCCTTTCTCTACACATGCCATAACCCTTCTCCTCCAGACACCAAGTACCCTCCATCATCTCTCCATCAAAAAAATTCCATAGAAAGGATCAGACCCTCAGTACACTGCAGGTCTATACTGATGACAGGGAAGAATGCTCCTCCCAGCAGTGTTGGCACCATATGACCCAGCAGCACAGATGGGAAGAAGCTCCAATAACAGAAATGAAAGTTCGGCCGATGACTGAAATTCGAGGTCTTAGGAGCTCCACCCCCAATTCCTTATTTCCCACCACTATATAAGCAACAAGCAGTTTCTGACAAATATTCACTGACTATCATTTATGAACAAAAGGAAAGAAAGCTAAGACAGTACCATACAGGTGAACCCCTGACCTTTCCAAGATGGCTTTATTGATGACTTGCACTTTGTTCTGGTTACCTAGTGCCACTCTGACAAAAATATACCACAAATGGGATGGCCTTAACAAACAGGAGTTTATTCTTACAATTTGGAAGCTTTAAGTCCAAGTTCAAGTGCAGGCTCTAGAGGCTGAGTGAAAGCCCCTCAACCTTGGGGTCCAGCTCTGCCTCCTGCTCCCGGCCCACTGGAGCTAGAGGCGTTTCTTCACTCACACAGCTGCTGGCTGCTGAGGCTGAAAAGCCCAAGGTTGACAAGTAAAAAGGCACAGTCCCAATGTTACCAGACCACACACATGCCATTAATTTAAGTCCATTGTAAGTCCCAAGGTCAGCAGAGCATGCAGGCTGCTGAACAATGACACAGCTACATGCAGGGTTCAAGCATGCCATAAGCTAGAGACCATTCCCAAGGCTTCTCCTTATATACAGGAAGCAGACCACATACCCAAAGCAGCTACTCAGCTGCTTGTGGTAGATCCCACCATGGAGTTGATTGCCAGTCTCATCATGGGGAATAACTATCACCAGCTGCCCAGCCACTCAATCAAGCCCAGCCAAGTTGGCACACAAACATAACCACCACACACATTATGGATCCATGTAGTCCGACATTTTCATTCAGTCCTTCTATCAATTCCTATTACATGATACTCTACATCCCAGAGTTCACTAGTAACTAGTTCACTAGTAAGAACTTCCTACTTCCCTCTTGGAATGCTCTAGGATGTGGAGAATCACACCAGATGTAATAGAACCACCATTATGTGGTAAGCCTACGTTCTCCGTCAGATCAGGCACTCATGTAGGGAATTTTCTTAAAGCAAGTTTTCAGAGAAGTCTCATATGGAAACCATCTCATACTCTCAACTCGATACACCAAGCTACAAAGGTGACATCCTACAGTGCTTTTGTTACTTTATTCAAGAAGGTCTTTACCAAAAACATCAAGGTAGAGAATGTACCCCAGAAAATCAAAGCTCACAGAGCTCAGAACAAGACCATTGCCCACGTCAGAGAAGGACTCCAGCCCTGGAATAAGGTCCAATCTCTTCCTATAGGCAAGCACAAAGAAGGTATCCTGATGCATGCTACAACACGGATGAACCCTGAAGACATTATGCTAGTGAATTAAGTCAGTCATGAAAGGACAAATGCTGTATGATCTCCCCTACATAAAATATCTAGATTAGCAAATATATAGAGACCAACATTCATTAGTGGTTACCAGGTGGGAGGGAGGGGGAAGAGGGAGACATTGCTTAGAGGACATTGAGTTTCTGTTAAGGGTGATGGAAAAATCTGAAAACAGACAGTGGGACAGGTTGCACAACATATTGAACATAATCAATGTCACTGAATTATACAGGTAAAAAATGTTGAAGTACCACAACATGGATAAACCTTGATGCTGAGCAAAATAAGTCAATCTTAAAAGGACAAATGCAGTATGATCTCAATTATATTAAATAAGCAAATATTAGAAACCAAAAATAATTAATGGTCATCAGAGGTGGGAGAGAGGGGGAAAGAGTGAGTTTTTGTTTGGGAAGGCATTGAGTTTGTGTTAATAGTGGTGAGATATTTTAGAAAAGAATACTCTTAATGGTGGCGCAATATGAAAACTGTAACTTATGCCACTTGTAACTGCAAGTGTGGAAGTTGTACTGGAAAATGTTTTGATGTTTATATTTTCATCATAATAATTTAAAAAATGTTTAAATGGCCAATATTTTGTTATATATTACCTCAAATATACTTACCATAAAAAAAAAAAAAAAAGCGGAAGATGGCATCTAGTTACACACCCCAAGCAGTGTCACATTTTATTTTAGACTCACTCCCCATCTTTAACCTAGAATACTCCAGTCCTCAAAAAAACAAAGGTCAGAACACTTCCAGGTTTAATTTAGCTTGGGACAGCCACATTGTTCCATGTGGGAGTCACCGCAGAGGGCAGAAGGGCGGGAGCAGCTGCCTGCCATCTCCGCTGTGGACATGTCATCCCTTTTATTTGTGTAGACAGCTCATCTAAGATGCTTGGCAAGTCATATGTCCAGGAGCAAGGCTAGAGATAAAGAACCTCTCCATGGAGCTTGAGTGGTCAGTACGTAACTCTGAACTCCTTCCTGAGTTCAGAGCCACATGGAGAAAAGGTATGGCAGGCAGTATGATGGAGATCAGAACATCAGCCTTAGGACTGAAGCAAATCCATGAGAGAACTAGCCTCACATCTATGGACTTCCTAGAAGTTCACAGAATGACCACTGGCCCCATCACATGGCAGGTTGCCTACCTATAGCTAAGCAAGAGACCTAGAGGGTCCTCAGAATACTCACTGCTGTCTGAAAAAGAAGGAAGGACTAAGTTACCTGGTCACTGTCTTCTAAATTCACTGGTCTTTCCTTGTGTAGGCATAAAGAGTAGCAGGGAGAGGCCGTAAGTGTCCTCCTGGGTAGTCTAGTGGTATTCCCTGCTATGGCATAGTAAATTACATGATATGGCTTTTCTAACCATAGTCTTTGTAACTCCCCCTTGGCCATGAGTAGCTGATTGTTAGTTATCCAGCTGGTTTATTTCTGTTGGAGCAGCACGAAGCAATCTTCTGGGAAGTTCACACTCTCTCAGGTGTATAGAATTCTGATGTTGACTTGGTTAGTTTGGCCATTCTTCCAGGCTTAACAGGAGCCCTCCTAGAAGCAAAAGAGTCTCTCTGACTGCCAGCTGAGATGTGCTGCTGAAAGAGATGTGCTTCTGAGAGATGCCAAGAAAGAAGCACTTCTAAGAGAGAGATGGCTGGCTGAGAGCTGACTGAGAGAGACTGAGTATGTTCTTGAAATTGAATTATAGCCTACTGCTTCCCTAATAAACCCCATAATCTGTGAATTCTGTGTGGCCACTGGAACGAATTATCAAACCCAGCAGAGAGGTGGTGGGTGCCATGGGAGGAACAGCTGGTGTCAAGGTTAATAAGAGGGCTGGAGGGTGGCAGCATACATTGGGCTGCTGATAGTGATTCTGTCCTCTTCTTGTAGAGTTAAAGGTGGGCAGAAGATGTCACCTCCTTGTCTCTTTAGCACCTGCTCTCTCTGGAAATAGGAGGAGTGGGGAGTAAGTGTTTCCTTGAGATGTAGCCACATCAGAGAAACATGAACATCCAGGCCACATCATCCTACAGTCTACTTGTATAGTAAGCATACTTTTAAAAATGAATGTTCCAAGAAAGGGCAATAAACAATGACCATATATGATTATTAAAGATTAGATGGTGGTATTCAAATTCACAAAGAAGTAAAACGATCCCTATCTGCAGATAATATGAGTGTATATATATATATACACCAAAAACTCAGTGATAAAATTACTAGGACTAATTGATAACTTTCAGTGAAGTGGCAGGATATAAGATCAACATACAAAAAATCAGTTGGATTCCTTTACACTAATGAAGAGAACTCTGAAAAGAAAATCAGGAAATTAATACCATTTATAATAACCACCCAAAAGATGAAGTACTAGGAATAAATCCAGTTTAAAGAAAACTAAAAAACATTATTACAAGAAACCAAAAGAGACCTACATAAACTGAAGACTATTGACTGCTAACCAGAAGGCTGGCCGTTCAAATCCACCAACCACTCCTTGGAAGGAAGATGGGGCAATCTACTTCCATAGTGATACTGCCTCGGAAACCCAAGGAGGGGTCACTATAAGTTGGGTCCGACTCGATGGCACATAACAACAACAACAACATACCATGTTCATGGGTAGGAAGACATAACATCAAGAAAATGTCAATACTCAAAGTGATCTACAGATATAAAGCAATCCCAATCAAGATTTCATCATCTTTTTTAAAAGAAAAAAAAGAGATGAAAAAACTAACACCAACTTTACATGGAAAGGAAAGAGACCCCAATAAGTAAAGCACTACTAAAGACCACCATTCATCTGTCAGTTTGCTGTACTGTGGCAGCTTGCGTGTTGCTATGAGGCTGGAGGTTATATCACCAGTATTTCAAATTCCTCCAGGGTCGCCCATGGTGGACAGGTTTCAATGGAGCTTCCAGACTAAGACAGACTGAGAAGTAGGATGGGGCCATCCCTTCTTAAAAATTTAGCCAGTGCAAGGTTGTGGTGGCTTCTTGGCCACAGCCAGCTACCCGGAGGGAATGAGTAGTTGGACCAATGAGCTCAGAACCATGTCTTAGGGGACATCAAGCTCCATTGGCTTGACATAGTATACAGAAACATTGTTCTACATCTTTGGTGAGTAGCAACTGGGGTCTTAAAAGTTTGCAAGTGGCCATATAGATGCAACAATGGGACTCTCCTCATCCAGCACAAAGAAGAAAGAAGAAAACCAAAGATGCACAGAAACAATTAGTACAAGAGATTGGCAGACCACGCAATCCTTGGCCAACATGAGCATGAGACCAGAAGAACTTGATGGTGCCCAGCTACCACTGTCAACCACTTGAAGGGGGATTGCTACAAGAGATCCTGGATAGAGTAGGAGAATAATGTGGAACAAAACTGAAAAATCATTAAAAAAAAAAAAAAAAAGACCAGGTTTGCTGGTCTGATAGAACCTGGTGAGACCCCTGAGACTATAGCCTCTAGTTACCCTTCAGGTCTGAACTCATTCCTATGGCTTCCACCCAGACAACAGACAGGCATATGGGGTGAACATTCACTTCAGGTAGGTATATTCCTCGGAGTGATCAATTATGGGAGAACAGAAAGGCAGTGTTTGCACAGGAAGGCAGCTCAGGGGGACAGGGGTGCATGGGAGGGAACAACACAGAGAAGAGGTAATTAAGGGAGGAATAGGAAGAGAGTTGTTGCACTGTGGGGAATTGCAGTCAATGTCATGAAACAAAATGTGTATGAACTGCTGTATGGAAAAGGAATTTATTTTGTAAACTTTCACCAAGATCACAATAAAAATGAAAAAATATATATTAATTTAAAAAATTGGCCAGTGAAAACTTTATGAATAGCAGTGAAACACTGTTTGATATATTACTGGAAAGCTTTATGAATAGCCCTGAAACACTGTCTGATGTTGTGCTGGAAGATGAGCCTCTCACATTGGAAGGCACTCAAAATATGACTGGGGAAAAGCTGCCTCCTCAAAGTAGAGTCAACCTTAATGATGTGGATAAAGTAAAGCTTTCAGGACCTTCATTTGCTCTTGGAGCGCCAATCAAAATGGGAAGCAACAGCTGCAAACATCCATTAATAATTGGAATATGCAATGTGCAAAGTATGAATCTAGGAAAATTGGAAGTTGTCAAAAATGAAATGGAACACATGAAGATCAATATCCTAGCATTAGTGAGCTGAAGTGGACTAGCAGTAGAGATTTTGAAGAAGACAATCTTATGATCTACTATGCCAAGAATGACAAAATGCAGAGGAATGGCATCACATTCATAATCAAAAAGAACATTTCAAAATCTGTCCTGAAGTACAGTGTTGTCAATGATAGGACAATATTCATATACCTACAAGGAAAACCAGTTGATACTACTATTGTTCAAATTTACACACCAACCACTAAAACCAAAGATGAAGAAACTGAAGATTTTTGCCAACTTCTGCAGTGTGAAATTGACCAAATATGCAACCAAGATGTATTAATTATTACTGGTGATTGGAATGCGAAAGTTGGAAACAAAGATGCATCGTTAGTTGGAAACTATGGTCTTGGTGATAGAAATGTTGCCAGATATCGTATGACAGAATTTTGCATCACCAATGACTTATTCATTGCAGATAACCATTTTTCAACAACATGAACAGTGGCTATATACATGGATCTCACAAGAAGGAACACACAGGAATCAGATGACTACTTCTGCAGAAAGGGGCAAAAAAGTAGCTCAATATCTTCAGCCCAAACAAGGCCAGGAGCTGACTATGAAACAGACCATCAACTGCTCATATGCAAATTCACATTGAAGCTAAAGAAAATTAGAACAAGTCCACGAGAGCCAAAATATGATGTTGGTTTCATCCCACCTGAATTTAGAGACCATCTGAAGAACAGATTTGATACACTGAACACCAATGAACCAGACAAGCTGTGAGATGACATCAAGAACATCATACATGAAGAAAGCAAAAGGTCATTAAAAGGACAGGAAATGAAGAAAATACCAAAATGGATGTCCAAAGAGACTTTAAAAGTTGCTCTTGAGTGGAAAGTAGCTAAAGTGAATGGAAGAAATGACAAAATAAAAGAGCTGAACAGATTTCAAAAGGTGGCTCGAGAAGACAAAATAAAGTATTATAATGAAATATATAATAACCTGGAGTTAGAAAACCTAAAGAGAAGAACATGCTCAGCATTTCTCAAGCTGAAAGAACTGAAGAAAAAATTCAAGCCTCGAGTTTCAATATTGAAGGATTCTATAGGCAAAACAGAAATAAACAATGCAGAAAGCATCAAAAGAAGAAGGAATACAGAGTCACTGAAGGAAAAAGAATTGATCAATGTTTAACTATTTCAGAAGGTAGCATAAGATCAAGAGCCAATGATAATGAAGGAAGTCGCCCAAGCCACACCGAGGGAACCAGCATAAAACAAGGCTCCAGGAATTGACAAATACCCACTGAGTTGTTTCAACAAACAGATGCTGCACTGGAGGCATTTACTCATCTATGCCAAGTTATTTGAAAGACAGCTACATGGCCAACTGACTCCAAGAGATCCATATATCTGCCCATTCCAAAGAAAGGGGATCTGACAGAATGTAGAAATTACCAAACAATATCATCAATATCACATGCAAGTAAAATCTTGCTGAAGATCATTCAAAAATGGCTGCAGCAGTATATTGACAGGGAACTTCCAGAAATGCAAGCTGAATTCAGAAGAAGACGTGGAACAAGGGTATCATCGCTGATGTCAGATGGATCTTGGCTGAAAGCAAAGAATACCAGAAAGATGTTTACTTGTGTTTTATTGACTATGCAAAGGCATTCAACTGTGTGCATTGTAACAAATTATGGATAAGATTGCAAAGAGTGAGAATTCCAGAACACTTAATTATCCTCATAAAGAATTTGTACATAGACCAAGAGGCTGTCATTCAAACAGAAAAACAGGATACTACATGATTTAAAATCAGGATGACTGCACGTCAGGGTTATATCTTTTCACCATACTTATTCAATCTGTATGTTGAACAAATAATCCTAGAAGTTACACTATATGAAGAAGAACGCAGCATCAGGATTGGCGGAAGACTCATTAACAACTTGTGATATGCACATGACACAACCTTGCTTGCTGAAAGTGAAGACGACTTGATGTACTTACTGATCAAGATTAAAGACTACAGACTTCAGTATGGATTACACCTCAAAATAAAGAAAACAAAAATCCTCACTACTGGACCAATAAGCAGCATCATGATGAATGGAGAAAAGACTGAAGTTTTCAAAGATTTCATTTTACTTCTATCGACAACCATGGAAGCAGTAGTCAAGAAATCATATATCATATTGCACTGGGAAAATCTGCTGCAAAAGACCTCTTTTAAGTGTTAAGAAGCAAAGATGTCACTTTGAAGACTAAGGTGTGCCTAATCCAAGCAATGGTATTTTCAATCACCTCATATGCATGTGAAAGCTAATCACTGAATAACAAAGAGTGAGGAAGAGTTGATGCCTTTGTTATTATAGTGTTGGTGAAGAATACAGAAAGCACCATGGACTGCCAGAATGAATAAATCTGTCCTGGCTTCCAGAATACTCCTTGGAAGATAGAATGGCCAGACTTCATTTCACCTACTTTGGTCCTGTTGTCAGAAGGGACCATTCACTAGAGAAGGCAAAGTGGGTGGTCAGCGAAGAAGGGGAAGACCCTCAACAAAATGGATTTACATAGTGGCTTAACACACTGGGCTTAAGTATAGCAGGGATTGTGAGGATGGCTCATGGCCAGGCAGTGTTTCATTCTATTGTACATAGGGTTGGTATGAATGGAAGCCAATTTGATGGCACCTAACAACAACAATGACAACAAAGAAGAACAAAGTAGGAGGCCTCACATTTTCCAATCTCAAAAACTGCTATACAGTCATGGTAGTTAAATAGCCTGGTACTTGTACAGCAACAGGCATAGACCAATGTAACAGAATTGAGAACCCAGAAGTAAATTCTTCCACTTATCGACAGCTGATTTTTGACAAAGGGTCAAAACTCATTAAATAGAGAAGAGATGGTCCCTTTTAAAAATCATGCTGGCAAAACTGGATATTAATTTGCAGAAAAATGAAAAATGCAACAGGACCCATGTCTCAAACCATATACAAAAATGAGTTTAAGACTTTTGGTAAGATGGAGGAATAGGCAGACCAGCGACATAGATCCTCTTCAACAAAGAAAAGAAAAACCAATTGACAGAGAAACAGAAGATAATCTTGGAGCCCTGAGCTTTGAAAGGAACTATACAGAAGTGGATTAAGCATCAACTACTGGAAAACTTGAATGAAAACAGTGAGTACAGAGAGGGTTGGAATTGCAGACTGTCAGCTACTCTGACGGGATGAACAGCCTGAATATTTCCAAGTGGTGTTGATACCTGAGAATTGACCTAAATATTAGCCCTGGTCACCAAGGGCTGCAGGGACGACTGCACTGGTGGCCTATGACTAGGAAGGGAAACAGCAAGGAGGGAGACAACCTGAGATGTTGACTCTCCGCTGTCCGGAGGGTGAAGCCATTTTGATTGTTTACATGAGGTAGTCATTTTGGATATTTAAAGTGACGGAGGGTGCAGCCATTTTGAATGTTTACAAGTGGTGGCCATTTTGGATATTTAAAGTGACCAAGGGCACAGCCATTTTGAATATTTACAAGTGGTAGCCATTTTGGGTATTTTAAAGTGACCAAGGGTGTAACCATTTTGAATCTTTTCAAGTGGCCAACATTTTGGATTTTAAAGTGACAGCCTTCTCATTTGGATTCCAGGGACCTAAGAACAGGCTCTGTTTGCAAAGGTCGCAGGGACATATGAGAGGCTGACAACACAAAAGGAGACAGGTGGTGAGTGTATAAGTGCTGTCAACTAGTGAATAGAGAAGCACAGCACAGTACCCTGCTTGCAAAGATAACATACAAAGAAAACAAAAGCCGTGGGCAAGTCACTCCAACATACAATCACCAATTAAATATAAACACAAAAATGTCACAATGCCTCAGAGACAACAGAGCATCACAGTCCACACAAAGAAGCAAGATAAAGCAGGAGAAACAAGGGACCAGAATACAGAACGAAAACACATTCCTGAGGAAAATGCAGCATTGGAACTCCCTGATAGGGAATTCAAAAGAATAATATTTAGCTATCTTCAATGAATTGAGAGACAGATCAAGGAAAACACTGACAAAATTGAGGAAAACACAGAGAAAACCCAAGAACAATTTCAAACGACAATACAAGAACAAAATGACTAAGTAAATGAAAAATTAGAAATGATACAAATCTACACACAGAAATCCAGAACATTAAAACTAAATTTTCAGAAATAGATAAGATATTGAATGGGCAAAGGAGCAGAATTGAATCAATGGAAGACAAAATTAGTGAGATTGAAGGCAAATACCTGAACACTTCTTTGGAAAGGGATAAATCAGAAAAAAGACCAAAACAAAATGAAGAAAGCCTAAGGTTCATATGGGATACCATCATCAAATGGAATAACCTACATGTAATTGGAATTCCAGAACTAGAAGACACAAATAAAACTGGAGAGAAAATTGTCAAAGATTTGTTGGAATAGAATTTTCCTGGTATGATGAAAGATGAGAATATATCCATTCAGGAAGTGCAATGAAGCACAAACAGGATAGAACTCAAAAGAAAATCACCAAGACACATCATCATCAAACTGACCAAAACCAAAGACAAAGAAAGAATCATGAGAGCATCATGGGAAAAACTAAAACTTACCTACAAGGGGAAACCAATAAGACTAAGCTCAGATTTCTTGCCAGAAACCATGCAGGCAAGAAGACAATGAGATGGTATATATAAAACACTGAAAGAGAAAAATTTCCAACCAAGAATCACGTACCCAGCAAAACTGTCCCTCAAATATGATGGTGAAATTAGGACATTTCCAGATAAGCAGAAATTAAGGGAATTTTTAAAACCAGACCAACCTTACAAGAGATGCTAAAGGGAGCCCTTTGGACAGAGAAGCAACAGCAGCCAACAACTGACCATTAACACACATGATGATATAACCCAGAAACCAACCCAGCTGTGGAAGTAGCCAAAGTAAAGAAGCCTACAAGACTGTAAACAGGGAACCAGAGACACCAATTGAAAAATGAGGACAACTACAAACCAAAAAGAAGGAAAAAAACTGTGTTGTTACAGAACTCTTAGATGGTAAGGAAGTCAAGACAACTACAAGATAGAATGGACTGTTCTAAGCTTGGGTACAAATCACAGAAGAACCTCAAAGAAAAATGACAAACCTTCACATCAAAATAAAAAAGAGGACCGGCACAAATATTTAGCAAATACTAAAACAACAGCAATGAAGGAAGTGATAACACAATTCATAAACAAAATGAGCTCAGCAAAGAAAATTACATGGAACAAAGAAATCAACACCATGAAAAAACACCTAACAAAAATGACAGCAACAAATTCATATTTGCCAATAATTACTATCTAATATTATTAATACTATTATTATTATTATTACTATTTAATAATATTATTACTGCCAATAATAATATCTGGCAAGGGACTTATCTCTTAAGTTTTATAGAAAACTCCAATGCCTCAACACCAAAGGAATTAACAATCCAATTGAAAAATGGGCAAAAGACATAAATAGACACTTCACCAAGGAGGATATTCAGGTGGCCAGCTAATACATGAAGAGATGCTCACAACCATTGGCCATCAGAGAGATGCATATCAGAACAACGAGATACCATCTCACCCCAGCACTGATGGCAAGGTTCAATGAGACAGAAAACAACACATGCTGGTGGGGATGTGGAGAGATTGGGACTCTCATTCACTGATGGGGGGACTGTGAAGTGGTACAACCACTGTGGGAAGCAATACAGTGATTCCTTAGAAAACTGGAACTGGAGATACCATTTGACCCAGCAATCCTATGTGTCCATCAGCAGAGGAGTGGATGACCAAACTATGGTATGTACACATAACAGAATGCTATGTAGCACTAAAGAATAATGTAGAGTCTGAAAAACACTGCATAATATGGATGACCTAGGAGGACATTATGCTGAGTGACATAAGTTGATCACAGAAGGACAAATACAGTATTAGTTCATTGTTGTGGAGGGTCAAGGAAAGGTTTATATAGGGAGAGAAACTTTCTCTGTTGATTGCCAGGAGTGGGAGAGGAGGGAAGGGAACACTAAAAAAAAAAAAAAAAAAAATGCACTGATCCATGTCACTTTAGTTTTGTGCATTTCTCTATACATAAATTATATTTCAATAAAATGTATTTTAAAAAAATGAGTTCAAGTTGGATCAAAGACTTGAAAGTAAAACCTAAAACCATAAAGACCATCAAAGAAAGAGGAAGGACCAACTTAGGGGCTCTAATTCTGGTTATAAATACACTATTGAATATAATTAAAAATGTAAAACCCCCACAGACAAAATAGAAGACTGATACCTCCTAAAAATTAGACACTTACATGTATCAAAAGATTTCATCGAAAGGCCTTTTATGGTAAAAAGAGAACGTACAGATTGGGAAAAAAAAAATATTGGGGTATGACATATCTGACAAGGGACTTATCTCTAAAATTTATAGAAAACTTTAACACCTTAACACCAAAAAGACAAACAACCCAATTCAAAAATGGGCAAGGAACGTGAACAGACACTTCATTAAAGAAGATACAGAGACAGCCAACAAACACATGGGGTAATGCTCATGGTCATTAGCCATTAGAAAGATGCAAATCAAAACAACAAAACAACGAGAAATCATCTCACCCCAGCAATTATAGCAAAATTCAACAAGACAGAAAATAAAAAATGCTGGGAAGGTTGCAGAGAGATTGGAACTCTCAAACACTGCTAGTGGGACTGCAAAATGGTACAACCATTATGGAAAACAGTACGGCGTTCTTTAAAAAAACTGAAAATGAAATACCATTTGAACCAGCAATTCCATTACTACGAATATATCCTAAAGAGATGAGAGACAGAACACGAACAGACATATGCACATCCATATTCATCACAGCACAATTTGCTATAGCAAATAGATGGAAACAATCTAAATGCCCATAAACAGATGAATGGATAACAAAACTATGGTACATTTACACAATGGAATACTATGCAACATTAAAGAATAATGAAGAATATGCAAATCATCTCACAAGGTGGATAAATTTAGAAGACATTATGCTGAGTGAAATAAGTCAATCGCAGAAGGACAAATACGGCATAAACCTATTATTGTAAAAAGTCAAGGAAATGTCTACTCAGGGAAGGAAATTCCTTTTGTTGGTTATCAGGAATGGGAGGGAAGAGGAAAATTTCAGACTAGTTGGAGGTCACATGTGGATTTGAGTGAGGGGAAGGACAGTATGGAAAGATCTGCGACCAGCATGGTGACACTGGGGAAAGGAAAGATGCTGATATGTGCACATAAGATATAGACAACAGAGGCAAATACTATTATATGCACAATACTGCATTACCACTAACAGCAGACACCAGGCTATAGATAAATGCATACAGACAGGTGAGAAGATCAGGTGGGGGAAGGTGAACAGGAATATACCCTAGACCAAGGATAGATTTGGCTGAAGATAATCTTACATATGTACTTGTGCTACAAAATTAGCCACATACATTACAGAAGCAACAGAAGACAGAGTTGGAGTAACTTCTCAGAGACAACAAAACACCCTGAAAGAGAGAATCACCGGGCATTCTGACTCAGGATCATAACCTCAGAAGACATCATGCTCAACTGGCACAACATAATACATAAAAATCTTATTCTACAACCTACTTTGGTGAGTAGTGACTGGGGTCTTAAAAGCTTTTGAGTGACTATCTAAGATGCATCTATTGGTCTCCTCTCATCTGAATCAAAGAATGAAGAAAATCAAAGGCATCTGGAAACAATTAGTCTAAGGATAAGATGGACTACGAGGACCGCAGCCTTCATGACCCCGAAACCAGAAAACCTAGATGGTGCCCAGCTATCAATGCCAACTTCTAGGAAAGGGATCAAAACTGGAGATCCTGTATAGAGTGGGAGGAAAAATATGAAACAAAATTCAAAAACACAAAAATGACCAAAATTACTGGTTGGGTAGAGACTGGTGGAACCCCTGAGACTTTGGCTCTGGGCTACCTTTCGGGCCTAGAAATGGACTCACTCCCATGGACTGGCTCTCACCCCAACAGTAAAAAGACCTACATGCAGAACACCTACCCCAGGGTGATGCACTCACCTACTCTAGGGAGAAGCACCCCTTAGATCAATCAGTCATGAGACACCAGAGGGGCAGCATTCACATAAAGAGAACAAAAAAGAGATTTCATTAAAAGAGTGAAAACAATGCACAGACTGAAGATAAAATTGGCAACAACATATCAGACAAGACAGCACTATTCACAATATGAAAGATTAAAACAACCTAAATGTCCATCAACAGAGGAATGGATCAAGAAAGCGTGGTACATACACACAATGGAATACTACACAATGTTAAAGAACGATGATGAATGTGCAAAATATCACATAATATAGATGAACTTAGAGAAAGTTCATGCTGAGTGAAATTAGTCAATCACAAAAGGACAAATATTATATGAAACCACTATTGTGATAAGTCAAGATATTGTTGTTGTTGTTATGTGCCGTCGAGTCATACCTGACTCATAGCGACCCCTCCTTGGGTTTCCGAGGCAGTATCACTACGGAAGTAGGATTGCCCAACCTACCTTCCGAGAAGTGACTGGTGGGTTTGAACCGCCAGCCGTCTGGTTAGCAGGCAAGTGTCTTAGCCACTATGCTACCAGAGCTCCCATTAAACTGATAAGAACAGATACTACACTTGATCTTAGCCAAAAGGCCGAGAAGTCAAGATATGAGTTCCACAAAAAAGAGAAATATTTTTTGATGGTTACTAGGGGTGGGTGAAGAAAGGAGGGTAAACTACTAACTGAAGGTAGACACATATTAACTTGGGTGAAGGAAAAAAAAAAATAAGTGGTGGATTCTTCAATTCTTATCTATGGGAATGCTGACCTCTTGCAGTGTAGTAAATTACATAGTGTGGCTTTTCTAGTAAGTCTTTGTAAACTCCATGGTGGAATTTGCTGTGAGCAACTGAGTAGCTCCTGATTGTTAAAGTTATCCACCTGGGGTATTTCTGTTGGGAGCAGCACAAAGTAATTTTCTGGGAAATTCACTCTTTCTCAGGTGTATAGAATAAGGTGTTGTTGGAACTGGTTAGTGGCCACTCTGCCAAGCTCAAAAGGAGCCCTTCTAGAGGCAGAAGTCTCTCTGACTGCTGGCTGAGAAATACGTGCTGCTGAGAGACATGCATTCCTGAGAGACACGCGCTGCTGGGAGAGAGACTGAGGCAGACTGTTGGCTGAGAGATGGTGGGCTGAGAGACTGAGCATTGGTCCTGAACTTGAATTGTAGCCTGTTGCTTCCCTAATAAATCCCATAATCTGTGAGTTGTGTGTGCCCACCGCAGCAAATTATCAAACCCACCAGAGAGGTGGTGGGTGCTGCAGGAGGAACTGTTGTTATTAGGGTTGGTGAAGGAGCTGGAGGGAGGTGGCATGTCTGGCCTTGCAGAGATAGGCCTTGGGCTACTGATGGCGATTCTGTCTTCCTCTTGTGGGGTTAGAGGAGGTCAGAAGATTCGGCCTCACTGCCCCTTTGGCACTATTCACAATATGAAAGATGAAGACAACCTAAATGTCCATCAACAGAGGAATGGATCAAGAAAGTATGGTACATACATACAGCAGAATACTACACAACGTTAAAGAACGATGATGAATGTGCCAAATATCGCATAACATAGATGAACTTAGAGACCATTATGCTGAGTGAAGAGCAGGAAGGCAGAAAGGGAAAACTACTGCCCTACTCTTACTTCCTGGCCTTCTCATGGGGCTGAGCTATGACCACAAGGTAACATTTTGTTTATTCTCTGTTTACGTCTAAGAAACCATCACTGTGGATGACAGTCAGACATCTAGACCTGGGGGCATGTAAGCTCTTATTTTTTTCTGTTTAGCTTGGTCCTTGTACCTAGTTAAGTTTAAGAAACAGGGCCAAGTCAGAAAAAACATGACGCTCTGCAGAATCAAAAGAAAAATGAGGTGCCCAGCTACTACTGTCAACCACTTGGAAGGGGATCTATATAGAAGATCCTGAACAGGGAAGGAGAACAATGTGGAACAAAACTCAAAATCATTTGGAAAAAAAGAGGGACCAGGTTTGGTGGTCTGATAGAGCCTGGTGGAACCACTGAGACTATGGCCCTTAGCTGTCCTTCAGGTCTGGAATTGAACCCACACCTGTGGCTTTCAGCCAAACAAAGGACAGGCATATGAGGTGAACATTTACACTAGGTAGATACACTCCTTGCAGAGAATAATCATGGGAGAATAGAAGGGCTGTGTATGCATAGGGAGACAGTTCAGTGGGCTGGAGTGCACGGAGGGATGGACACAGGGAAGAGGTAACTATCGGGAAGAGGCCAGAGGGGAGCTGTTGCATTGTAGTAAAAATTGTAGTCAATGTCATGAGACAAAGTGTGTATAAACTGCTGTATGGAAAGTGAATTTGCTCTGTAAACTTTTACCCAAATCACAATTTAAAAAAAAAGAAAAGAGAGAAATGATGTAATTCATATTTTATGAGCAGATGTCCTTGGAGGAAAAAAAAAAAGATGAAGATTAAAGCAAAAACTCAATGTAACTATACTTGGAAACAGAAAAACAGTAATAGTTTTAAACGTATATGTAGAGAATTCTCCAATTTTAAAATGAAATGTGTCCTAAGAGTTCAAGTTAGGATATGGAGGCTTAGGATAATTCCATGACTGGCTCCTAGAAATCCCAGTTTCCTTTCTCCTTCAAGATCCCCATCCCTCAAACCTGTGAGAAAACAGACTTCATCCCCATCCTTAAGTGTCACATAGTCTCACTGGGAAGCAGGACACTGCTGCATCACACAACTAGAGAAGTAAGAGGCAAATGGTGAGTGTTTGATTCTAAAAGGAGGGATGGTCAGAGTAACTACCCTCGGGAACTCACCATCAATAGACAAGACAGCACTGGGGAGAAGGGTATGGGCAAGTGGGGAGGAAAGCAGGAGATGGATTGTGGATGACAGTCAGACATCCAGTGGATACAGCACACTTTTCAATGACAGATCCAGAACTTAGAGAAGAGTTGGAAAGTTCAAGCCTAGTTAGTTGTGAGAGAGGATGGAACCATCACCTACAAAAGTTACTTATATGCCTATTTGTTTCCTCTACAGGATTTAACATATGCCTTCACCACCATCAGTTAAACCCGTAATCAAGTCAATTCCAAGGTATGGCAAACCCATGTAGGTAAGAGTAAAATTGCACTCTATAGGATTTTCAATGGCTGATTTTTCCAAAGTAGATGACTCAGCCTTTCTTCCAAGACACTTCTGGGTGAATTCAAATCTCCAACTGCCTTGAACACAGCAGGCATTTTAATAAATGGTAACAAATTATTTTCTCAGTTTGTATTTTAGAAATTTCTCATTTTACAGTAGCATAAATGTTTCAAGGGCACCCACAAGAAACTGTTTAATCTTAACAATAATAGTAACAAAGCTCATATTAATGAAGTCCTGCAGGGCTACTAGGTGCCAGTCTTGACCTAATGCACCTTACAGGTTAGAATCCCTTCAGTAGTTTGTAAGGAAAGCACGTGGGTTCCCATTTTAGGCCAAGTCAGTGCCATGTCCCAGACCTAGCCATCTGACGATGCTCACTCCAGTAGAACCCCACCCCTCACTGCTCCTCCAATGCCTACCATCTCCCTTCAAGTAGGACACTCCTAAAGAGAAACCAACATCCTCCACTAGAGTCTGATCCTCAAGATCTGAGCAACACCTTAGCCAGGACAGTTGCATTTTTTTTTTGGTTCTCAAGCCATTTGTTTAAGAAAAATAAAGAGATTATAAAATAAAGAACATTATAAAATATTGGTGCATTTTAAATATTTGTTGTTGTTGTTGTTATGTGCCATTGAGTCAGACCCGACTCATAGCGACCCCTCCTTGGGTTTCCAAGGCGGTATCACTACAGAAGTAGATTGCCCAACCTTCCTTTTGAGGAGTGGCTGGTGGGTTTGAACTGCCAGCCTTCTAGTTAGCAGTCAAGTGCCTTAGGCACTACAATAGCATGTTGTTGTTGTGTGCTGTTGAGTTGGCCCCGATTCATAGTGACCCCTCCTTGGGTTGCCAAGGCAGTATCACTACGGAAGTAGATTGCCCAACCTTCCTTCCAAGGAGTGGCTAGTGGGTTTGAACCACCAGCCTTCTGGTTAGCAGTCTAAATGCCTTAGACACTCCCTTTAAATATTTAGTTTGGGGTTGGGTTTTAGGCACAACCTCATGTAGAGTGACAACAAAGTCATTTCTGAGTGCCCCAAAAGCCCAGGTCAGTGATCTCTTGCCCTGTTCACTAGAGGGGTGCTAGACCCAGAACTCCGGGTTCCTCAAGCTCCCCTGAGCCAGACTTGGTAACATGGAGTCCATGAGAATCCTGACAAAGACCAGGCCTCAAATCAGATCCCAGAAAGAACCCAAAATCTTAGAGGGGACTCCAAAGCCAGGCTGACTTCTGAGAATCAACATCCTGATACTGATAGCAATGGTAGGCTCACACTTGGCAAGCCATGCATGAACTGTTCCAGGCATTCTGAGGCCATCTCAATGGATACACCTATCTGGATGCCCTCTCTCCAAGATTCCACTATCTTCCACCAGACAAAGTCCATAGTATACAGCAGTGACTCATACTGGTCTGGGAAATTCCTCACTAGGACAGCTTTGTGAAGCTCTTTTTCCAAGTGCCTATGGGCTGGTAACAGTTTTCATGGTTTTCCGATAAAGTGTGAACAGTTCAATGGCACTCTCTATTGCTTCCTGGAGGTCTCGAAGCCTTGGAGCCAATGCCTAGTGAAGGGGAGAAGTGTCTGGTCAACACCTGCCAGCCCTATAGCCCATGCCCTACACCCAGGCTGTTCTGAGCCATCAGCCCACTGTAAGCAGATGAGAAGAGGAGGGTCAACACAATAACTTGTAGGACAGCTTTTTACAAGTCATTAAAAAAAAAAAAAAAAATTCTCCAGGTACTGAGTCAGCTGACAAAATTATATCAGGCAAAGCAAATCTATAGATTATTCTTTAGGTGTGATTTGAACAGCTGAACAGCTGATCTATATGATTTTTTTTTTAATTTTTATTGTGATTTGGATGAAAGTTTACAAAGCAAATTCATTTTCCATACAGTGGTTCATACACATTTTGTTTTATGACATTGACTGCAATTCCCCAGAAGGTAACAGCTCTCTTCCCACTTCCTCCCCATAGATACCTCTTCACTGTGTCCTTCTTTCCTATGCATTCTTGCCCCCTGAGCTATCTCCCTGTGCAAATACTGCCCTTCCCCTATCCCATGATCGATCGTTCTAAAGTGCAGATCTACCTGATATCAATGTTCAGCCTATATCCCTATAGTTTGGCTGGAAGCCATGGGAGTGAGTTCAGTTCCAGTCCTGAAGGGTAACATAGTCTTAGGGTTCTCACTAGGCTTTATTAGACTAGTAAACCTGGTCTTTTTTATGATTTGAGTTTTATTGTACATTGTTCTCCCACTCTACCCAGGATCTACTGCACCAATCCCTTTCCAAGTGGTCGACAAGAGAAGCTGGGCACCATCTAATTCTTCTGGCCTCATGGTCATATAGGCTAAGGTTCACATGGTCCACTAGTCTCTTGGACTAATTGTTTCCACGTGTCTTTGGTTTTCTTCATTCTTCTTTGCTCTGGATGAGGAATATTTTATAAAAGCCAAGGGATACAGATTATTTTGATTAATTTTATAAGTGCTTAGAGTATAATTTTTCTTTTATATAATCAATTTTTGTTGTTGTTGTTGAGAATATGCAAACAAAACATGTGTCAATTCAAGTTTCTCCATTCAGTGACATTGATTACACTGCTTGAGTGAGGCACTGATTCTCATCTTCTTTTCTTAGTTGTTCCCATTAACATAAACTCACTGTCTCCTAATGTTCCTATCTAATCTTTCAAGTTGATGCTGTCAATTTGATTCCATATTTCAAAAACAAAACTCACTGCTGTCAAGTCGATTTCAACTCTTAGCAATATCTCCACAGAAACAGACTGTCCAATCTTCCTCCTAAGAAGTGACTGGTGGGTAGAATCTTAAGAGTTTAATACTCAAAGCAGACATTTTTTCACTAGTTAAGCTTTAACGTCTGATTTTAAGAAGTTTAAAAAAAAAAAACCTCATTGCTGTCTAGTCGATTGCAACTCATAACAACCCCTCCTTGGGTTTCAAAGGCAGTATCTTTAAGGAAGTAGATTGCCCAGTCTTCCTTCCAAGGAGTGGTTGGTGGGTTTGAACTGCCAGGCTTCTGGTTAGCAGACAAATGCCTTAGGCACTAGGCCACCAGAGCTCCTGAGAAGACTTCAGGGAATGAGAATTTGAAATTCTGTCCTCCATTACCTTCCTTTGAACTTTGATCAAAATGTTCAGTAGTGGTAGACAGGCACCATCTAGTTTCTCTGGTCTTATGGTAAAGGAGGCAGTTGTTCATGGAGGCAATTGGCCACACATTCTATTTCCTCCTTCACAATTTATTCCCACAGATTAATATTCAATACAATTCTGTGGTCCAATGCTGAGTAAGAAACGTAGGGTCCTTCAACTATAGGATCCTGAAATGCATTTCATCTAAGTCAAGTCTGTCTCCAGGACTAAATATGACCTCTAACGATGTGTTCCTTTGAGACCCAATGTATAAACTACATTTTGATGTTTGCTCTAATAATTTGTAAAGCAAAAATCCACAAAATTTCTTGGTGATGATGATGATATTCACCACCAGTTACCCAGTGTCTAGCAAGTGCCAGGCACTGTACTTAAACCTGTATACACACTATCTCTCTCTCTCTCTTTTTTTTTTTTTTTTTTTTCAATTTTACTGTGATTTGGGTGAAAGTTTGCAGAGCAAATTCATCTTCCATACAGCAGTTCACATTCACTTTGTCTCATGACATTGACTATAATCTTCCACAATGCAACAGCTCTCCTCCCACTTCCTCACATACTATTTCCTTGAATGCTTATATCACCACCAGAAGGGTGGTGCTGGGACCTTTTCGTCTTCACTATTATAAATAAGCCAACCTGTTGCCATTGAGTCAATTCTTATGTATACTGACCTTACAGGAAAGAATAGAACTTCTCTACAGGGTTTCCAAGTCTGCAATCTTTATGGAAGAAGACTGCCACATCTCTCTCCTATGGAACAGCTAGTGGGTTTGAACCACTCACTTTCTGGTTAGCAGCCAAGCAGTTAACCACTACACCATCAGCACTCCTTTATAAATAATCAGACAGACCTAAAAATGTTGAGTAACTATTCAGAGACACAAGAAGGCTGGATTGGGATATAAACCCTTGTTTCTCTGATTCTAAAGTATATACTACCCTATTCTGCCCATTTTTTCAGCCCATAAACCAATAAGCTATATAAGCCCTTAAGAAAACAAAGAACACCAATGACATTTATTTAATCCTCACAATAATACAATCAGGAGAGGTTATCATCCCTTTTTTGATAAATGAGGATGCTGAGGCTCAGACAGATGAGGTCACTTGTCTAAGTTCACACCACTTTTTAGGGGCAGGTCTGATTCCAGAGCCTGTGTTCTCTCATCAGCCCAGAGCTCTGTGAGTAAAAGGCTCAGTCAGATGCCTAGGGCACCCCGTGTTATTTAGAGGCTATAGAGCAGAGGTTGAACACAAAGCCCTGGAGTCAGGCAGACCTTGGTGCGAATCTCACCGTTACCATATACTTCTCACAGGACATTCCTCGTGTGACCAGACTACTGGGTACCTCAGTTTCCTCATCTGTTAAGTGGGAACAGTGATTCTCACTCAGAAGTTGTTGAGAAGACTAAAGAAGATACTATCTGCAGAGTTCTTTGCCATTACCTGGTAGGAGAGAGAAGCATTAAGTGCTCAGCAGAAATTTCCTTTCCACTGTTATAAAAGGACAACTTTTTAAAAAGTAAATCTCCTATGGTAATAACACAGGCCTTTTCTGTTTAACAGTTAGTCAGATGTGGGTTTGAGTTCCACCTCTACATTTAGCTGTGTGTCCTTGGATGAGCTACCAAACTCTCTGAATTTTACTTTCTTCTTTTGTCAAGAAAGGATGATATACATGTTGCAAAGGGGGCATGTATGTTATTAACCTGTTAAGCGCCTTGCACATAGCAGGTGCTCAGTAACAGAAGCTAATGGGGCCTGAAGATGACTCAGCTACAGCGCAACAGCCCAAGAAATCCCACTGATGAAGCTAGGATTTGTCCTTCACTGCCACCCTAAGGAGAAGCCCTGGTGGTGCAGTGGTTAATGCTTGATTGCTACCCGAAAGGTCAGTGGTTCAAACCCACCAGCCCACTCTGCAGGAGAAAGATGTGGCAGTGTAGACTTTCATAAAGATTACAGCCTTGGAAACCCTATGTGGCAGTTCTATTCTGTCATATAAGGTGGTCAAGGCAGGGAGAATGTCAGGATTCATAATGACATAACACTGCTTTCAGACAAAATCTTCAGACCTAAATCCCTCAGCTCCTTCCATTCATCCATCCATCCCTAAGTGATATTCAAGGCACAAACCTCATCCACCAGGAAGAAGCCTGCTGAAGAACTAGACGTGGGCTCTCAAAAGACATCACATACCATACATTACTGCATTGTCAGTGAAGGCAAGCATGGATACACAGGTGGCTAGACAGGTGGACAGGTTGAACTATTAGGTATGTCCATGCAGTGGGGGGAGTGTGCTCAAGACCATGTATAGGGTTGGCAGACAATATTTCCTACAAGTGTAAGGGTACGTTCTGTAAGAATTCCCAGGTATATAGTAGAGCTGACAAGGGACAAGGTTATTATCAC
Organism: Orycteropus afer afer; assembly: GCF_000298275.1. Taxonomy (NCBI): domain Eukaryota; kingdom Metazoa; phylum Chordata; class Mammalia; order Tubulidentata; family Orycteropodidae; genus Orycteropus; species Orycteropus afer. Next base: position 6,106,349 of record NW_006921728.1, on the reverse strand, counting down.
TTCTTGGCCACAGCCAGCTACCTAGATGGAACAAGTAGTTGGACCTGTGGGCTCAGGACCATAGTCGCAGGGGACGTCAAGCTCAACTGGCAAAATATACTACCCAAAACATTGTTTCACATCCTACTGGGATCTCAAAAGCTTACCAGTGGCCATCTAAATGCAATGACAGGTCTCTCCTCGTCTAGAGTAAAAAAGAATGAAGAAAACCAAAGACACATGGAAATAATAAGTCCAAGGGGCTGGTAAACCATGTGATCCTCAGCCTATACGACTATGAGACCAGAAGAACTAAATGGTGCCCAGCTACCACTGTCAACCACTCAGAGGGGGATCTATGTAGGAGATCCTGGGTAGAGTGGGAGAACAATGTAGAACAAAACTCAAAATCATTAAAAGAAAAACAAAAAAAAAAAAGGGGGACCAGGTTTGCTGGTCTGGTACAGCCTGATGGAACCACTGATACTAAGGTCTCTAGCTGCTCTTAAGGTCTGGAATTGAACCCACTCCTGTGGTTTCCAGCCAAACAAAAGATAGACATATGAGCTGAATATTTACATTAGGTAGGTACACTCCTTGGAGAGAACAATCATGAGAGAATAGAAGGGCTGTTTATGCACAGGGAGACGGCTAGCTCAGGGGGCAGGAGTGCATGGAGGGAAGGACACAGGGAAGAGGTAACTATGGGGAGGTAATGGGAGGAGAACTATTGCATTGTGGTAAATTGTAGTCAATGTCATGAAACAAAGTGTATGTGAGCTACTATATGAAAAGTGATTTGCTCTGTAAACTTTCACCCAAATCACAATTTTAAAAAATAATAATAATAAAAGACATCATGTACCAGTAAAGAAATGGTCATGGGCATTGGTTATCCACCAGGCCTTGTCCACACACTCACTATGTGAACAATCAGAAGCAGAGATCCCCATCAGGCACAGAATGATGGGACAATCCACAGACCATCCCTAATGAAGCGTTCATCCATGCCTTCATTCACTCAGTTAACAAAGTTAGTCATCAACATGCTACACCTGGAAAGGAGAACATCCTGCCCCATCCTCCAAAAGACCAGAGTAGGCACCTCCAATGGAAAGGCCACAAATGCTGTTCCACAATACAGTTTTGTTACCAGGGCATCAGCCCAAACCACCACCATCTTACCCCCAGCCTTAGGCCAAAGATTTATGCTCACAGCTCCAAAGCAGCCCTGGGCTTAGAGCCTAGAGACTCAGCTCACCCTGGGTGAGGGAAGCGAGTAGTCCTGGCATACAGGCTAATCTTGCCATGAACACTCAGCGCAGTGTGATTCCAGATTCACGTGACACCCCATAGAACCAAGGCCCCCTTGAAATGCTCTTTAAAATGGCATTCAGTGTACTTCCACAACTTTTTTTACTTTCCATAAACTTTCACATTCTGTTTATTACCTTTTATTCATCTTCCTGAGAAACGCCAAAGACATTAATTTCTGAAGTAGGTGAATTAAACTTAAGAACACTCATTGGCACCAGGACCCTTTTAGCTGCTTTCTTTAGTAAACAAATGACTTGAGGTCTCCTTACACTTACAGACCACTTCAAATGCTCAAGAGCATGCTGTTACCTGCCACAGAAATCTTAACATGCTCATCTTTCCAGTTAAGGACCAAGTCTCCGAGCCAGAGGTTGGGGAGTATTTCACAGCTTCCAGCCTAGAACTACCTTGTTTCTTTGAGGCAGCTCCTAAAGCCAGGAGGCCACAGTGTATAGTTCTAATCAGTTAAGATCCACAGGTTTCAGGGACTTCCCAACTCGAAGCCTGAAACAAGAAGCCCCGTGTGGGGACAGAAGGCTCAGAGGGCTATCAGAAAGCTCTGGCTCCATGTCCCAGAGTCAGCAGCCTGGCTCCGAAGAAAGAATTTTAACTGCATTACTAAACACAGTCAGCTCTTTAAGGAAGAAATCCATTTTCCTTGGCTGATTTACTTTCCCCCTAAGACAATCTGTGAACCACACCAGAACTCAGCCAGAACATTGTTCTTTGAAGCATGGTGAAACTTCACAGGGAGAAAATGTTTCAAAAGATATTTATTTAAATGTTTTGGCAGGACTTCTCAGACTTTTCAAACCAGAAGGGTTGAATCGTTCTCTTCAATCATATACGGACAAAAGGCCTAAGATGATATAAAACTGCCTGAAAAAAAAGAAGCAGTAGGTCAGTGCAAGGAACACTGGTCAGGGAGTCAGGAGATCCAGGGTCAAGCCTCTGTCCTACCGCTTTCAGTCATGTGACCTCACCTTCCTCTACCCTCCTGTGGCACAGAGTGCCTGCCCTGTCCACACACCAGAGGGCTTGTGAGGGCCAGGGAAATGGTGGGTGTGAAGGGGCCAAACTGCAAATGCTGTCACTCAGCAAACTGGGCTCATGCTACTTTATTTTAAAAAAAAAAAAAAGGCAGAGGCAAATAACTAGGCTTTTTTAGCAGAGTTTTTTTTGCAGAGTTGGTTTTTTAACAGAGTTTCTCTCGAACTAACAATCTTTGCAGCGTTTTACAACTTTTGAAATACTTTTACATGTTGTTATGTGTTGTTGAGTTGGACCTGACTCATAGCAACCCCTCCTTGGGTTTCTACAGAAGTAGATTGCCCAACCTTCCTTCTGAGGAGTGGCTGGTGGGTTTGAACTACCAGCCTTCTGGTTAGCAGTCAAGTGCCTTAGGCACTAC
>NW_006921728.1:6078478-6102868 GCF_000298275.1 Orycteropus afer afer | reverse complement strand
GTTGTATAGGTTGCAGATCGGATGGTGTACCAGTCGCTAGGACTGATTGTTTCCATTAATTTTGGTTTTCTTGTTTCTTCTTGACGAGGAGAGACTCATTGTTACATCAAGATGGCAGCTTGCTAGCTTTTAAGATCCCAGTCGCTACTCGCCAAAGTAGGAGGCGGAACAATAAAACAGAGACTTTTTAAAAGGCAAAGAAATAACATATCTACTGCTTAGAGACCCTGGGTGGTGCAAATATTTAAAGCAGTATACCTGGCCCTGCAAAAGTTTTCCTAAACACCTGTGAGAGAGTGTCTCTTCTTAGCCATACACCCTACAATCCAAAGAATTAAAGATATATCACCTCTGGGTATAATGAATAACAATATTAGTTTTCTTTTTTCAATAATGCAAACAGGATAATGAATCAGATGTTTTCAATTTTCTCCTTTGCTATTCTGTTGCTGCTACTCTAGTATATGAACTTGAAACTATAGTACTTGTAAGAAATTCTCCAAACACTTTCATTTTCCCCTTTAAGTTTTATCTCGAAGTGACTGAATGATTTGTTGAACTACTAATGCATTCCAAACATTTTTCCCCCACATTAAACTACTTCTTATTAGGTGTTCTCACCAGCACAGAAGTTGGTAAAATGCCCAAAGAACACCCTCTGAATCTGTTTTCTCTGAGTCTCAGAGAGATCCTGTCAAACACACTGACAGAGGCCTAGTTCTTAAAGAATACTCATTTAATGAGGTATTTATGAACTATCCATCCTCTTTTTCACCTCCCATGCCCTCTGGATGCCAAAACTTCTAGTAATGAGACAAAGCATTTTGTTTCCCAACATATATTCTCATTGTTCAGTGACAAAACAAAGTTATTTCTTTATTAGGACAGCCACAGGCACAGCAAGCTGGTCACTAGAGCATGAACACACCTGACAGGCAGGTCAGACCTGGGAGGGGAAAGCATTTATAAAAACATGCCAGTCAAAATCATTTGAATGCACTGTGCTTTCCTTACCAAGGCTTGTTTTCTGGATCTAACTAACTAGAAGTTTCAATGGATAGCAACCTTGGAGTCTTAACTGCCACATATGATTTAAATCTGTCTTATAACACCTGCTATAGGTGTGGGGGACTCTGGTAGCTTAGTGCCTAAGGCACTTGACCGCTAACCAGAAGGCTGGCGGTTCAAACCCACGAGCCACTCCTTGGAAGGAAGATGGGGCAATCTACTTCTGTAGTGATACTGCCTCGGCAACCCAAGGAGGGGTCACTATGAGTCAGGCTGACTCCACAGCACGTAACAACGACAACAACAAACTTCCGTAGAGATACCACCTCAGAAACCCAAGGAGGGGTCGCTATGAGTCAGGATCAACTGGACGGCAGTGAGTGATAGATATCCCTATGTATGTTTATTTATGTATGTATGTATATATGCATGTGTGTGAGTGAGAGTGTGTGTGTGTACAATAGAGACGAAGAGAGGAGGCTTGGTGACACAGTGGTTAAAGTGCTCAGCTGGTAACCAAAAGGTTGGCAATTCAAATCCACCAGCCGCTCCACAGGAGAAAGATGTAACAGGCTGTTTCCACAAAAAGGCGCTCTGGTGGCGTAGTGGATAAGGCATTTAGCTGCTAACCAGAAGGTCAGAGGTTTAAACCCACCAGCTGCTCTGCAGAAGGAAGATGGGGTAATCAACTTCTGTAAATATTCACAGTTTTGGAAACGCAAGAGGGGTCACTAAAGATTTACAGCCTTAGCAATCCTATGGGACAGTTCTACTCTGGCCTGTAGGGTTGCTATGAGTCTACAGCAATGGGGTTTTATACATACATACACATACATACATACATATGTACATCTATATCTACAGATAAAGACAGGATGGCAGCTAGGTAGCTCAAACGGTTAAGTACTCAACTACTAGCTGAAAAGTTGGTGGTACAAACCCACCCAGAGATGCCTCAGAAGACAGGCCTGGAGATCTGCTTTCAAAAGGTCATAACCTTGAAAACCCTATAGAGCACAGTTCTACTCCATGAACACAGGGTCACCATGAGTCAGAAACGATTTGATGGCAGCTAACAACAACATAGACATTCCCACCAATATGACTAGTTCTCCATTATCAATTTATTGTTTTCACAGCATCTCATGTTCCTTGTTAAGTGACCAGGATGTAAACAATCATTAAGATAGTGCAAAGCCAATACATTGATAATGGTTCTAAGGCATTGCTCAAATTTCAATATCCACCATCTAAAGAGCCTTAGAGAGGAATGGGAACAAAGTCCTAAAAAACTAAAAACCAAACTTGCTGCCATCGAGTTGGATCCGACTCATAGCTATCCCACCTTGGGTTTCCGAGGCAGTATCACTACCAATAGATTGCCCAACCTTCCTTCCAAGGAGTGGCTGGTGGGTTTAAACCACCAGCCTTCTGGTTAGCAGTCAAATGCCTTAGGCACTACACCACCAGAGCTCCCAACAAAGTTAATAAAACCAAAACCAAATTCAAGTCAATTTCTCAGAAGTAGATTGGCAGGCCTTTCGTCTATAAGGTTAAATTACTTGTGGAAAGATATGACAGAACAGATGTGACAGAAAGACTCACCAGCATCTGCCAATTAGACCCTCATGTAGTTTAGTAAACCTGGTAGTGTGTTTTACATCTTTCCCATATCCTCTCTTTCATTCCTTTTTATGAGGGGAGGGAGCATCTATCAACCACTGTTTGATGATAAGGCACCTTAGAGGTAGTCATCCACATGGAATGAAGAGAGATTGACAGGCTGATCTGTCTGAGAAACCTCCTCCACCAGCCCAGACCCAAGAGCCTGCTAGACTCTTGGCATTCTTTGGGTTTACCACCTGGGAGTTGTAATAGGTTAACAGGAAACATTATGAAAGTATGTTTATCTGATTAACCCACAGAGCTTGTAATTACCTAGAAAACAAAACTCCAGGCATTACAGGTCACACATTTGATGGGGTATAGCAAGGAGGAGATTTAAAAAATAAAATAAAATAAACTGGCACTGACAGTATCCTGCTGCAACCAGGAGACTAGGGATTTCAAATCCAAGCACAGTCCATGCCACAGCTGCAGCCAGCCATCAAGGAAGCCAGCTCTGTAGGAAGATGGGCTCCTTCTGCAGAGAAGTAAATAGGCTCCAGGGTGGACAATCAGTGGGTTCTGGCTTCTGGGGACAAAAACTAAGAAATGTGAACCACTGCACCCCACACCATCAGGAATAAGTATTGTTGGGACAGTGGGAGTATGACAATGGTGACATTCAGGGACAGAGCAAGGAGGGGCTTCAACTCCTCCACCCTCACCCTGTCTGAGGCCAGAGTGGAGAGGCAGAACAGCAGAGCAGCCACTTGTCAGCAAGAAGCTCAGGTTCAAGGACTGGAGTCAGAAAACCCAAGAAGGGAAAGAAAGACTCTGGGGGATGTGGTAGGTCTCTGGTCAAAAAAACACCTGCTTTTCTTGATTTTTGCAGGCACATGGGTGGACACAAATAGGGTCTACCACTGAGTAGACACAGAGCCACCATAGAGCCCAGCAGTGACAGGCACACAAGCTAACAATGTCACTGCCCAGGCCACATGTGTCTCAGCACCCACTGTGTTAACAGGAGCTTCACCGAGGTGCTGTCAGGCTCAAGAGTGTTGAACAAACAGCATTTGGCTGTTTCCTGAAAGAAGCCTCTACTTTTGACAGAATTCCAAACTGCCATAGATTTCAGAGGCAGTAAGGACTACATTAGGCATCTCTGGGTGGTGCAAACCTCTAAACACTGGGCTGCCAACCCAGTGTTAATGGTTTGAGTCCACCAGAGGTACCTCAGAAGAAAGGATCAGCAATCTACTTCTAAAACTCAACCACTGAAAAGCCCATGGAGCAGAGTTGTATGTACTCTAACACACACGGAGTTGCCATGAGTTGAAACCAACTCCACTGGCAACTGGTTTGGTTTTGGGGTTTTTAAGGACCACACGGAATCCTGATAATGTGCCATAATCAATGCCCCTCTGCAGCCCACTGGAAACGGTGAGTGTGATATCGGAAAAGGCAGAGCCAGTAGGGCCAGCCTCACAAAACCAGCTCAAACTGATCAGAGAAGGTAAAGATCCTCAGAGTGAGAGGAGAGAAGATTAGTACCGTTGACCCAGACAAGATAGAAGAGAACAGAGGAGCCCCATGCTTATGGTCACAAAAAGCTAAAGACGACAGACAGAACAAAGTGTGTATGGGGGGGCAGGGGTCATGGGTTACAGCTCCACTCTCCAGTGTCTGAATACAGAAGCCCAGACCTCCCACACTATAGCTAGAAAGCCAGAATATGTACCTCACTCTAAGGCCCTAAGCTGCCACCACACAGACACACATACCACTTTCATCATCACTGATGAAAGCCAGCACTGGTCCAAGACTCCTTCCCATTAAGACTCATGTGGTTTTAGGATTCTTCTCAACACTGTGCCCTGGAGAGCCACTTCCTCTAAACTGGCTGGCACATGATATGAATCCCCTTAGACATTCGTGCACTACAAAATGCATCCATCATATTTTTGTTTTTATGGGGTTTTTTTATTGTGAGATATGTATATATATCAAAATGTTTAGTATTTCAACATTCTTCCCATGTACAAGTTAATATCAATCATGTTCATCATATTCTCCAACCATCACCATTATCCATTTCCAAGTTTTTCTATCACCCTTAACAGAAGCTCAGGTTCTTTAAGCAGTGAAAACTCACTCCTACCTCCTCCCTCCTGCCTGCCCTGGTAACTTCTAATGAATCTTGGGTTCTATACACTTGCCTATTTTAGATATTTCAGAAAAGTGTAACCATACAATATTTGTCCTTTTGTGACTGAATTATTTCACTTCACATAACGTCAGCACCATTTTTCAGTTTACCTCTTTGCCGTCATCATAGTATAGTAGTGCAGAGTCTGTAACCATATGACTTAACTCACAAGATGATCAATTAATCAAGAAGATTTAGCAACTATATATATATATATATATGGAGAGAGAGAAAGTGAGCTCTGGTGGTATAGTGGGGTTAAGGCATTTGGCTGCTAACCATAAGGTCAGTGGTTCAAACCCACCAACTGCTAGAAAGAAAGATGAGGTAATCTACTTCTGTAAAGATCTATAGCCTTAGAAAGCCATCAGGGGTCACTATGAGTCTGAATTGACTCAACGGCAATGAGTTTTGTATATAAACATAAATATATACACACTCACACACATATACATCAAGGCACCTAAATATATAAAGCAAACACTGACAGAATTGAAGGGAGAAATATGTAGTACTACAAGAATAGTTGGAGGCTTCAATACACCACTTTCAATATTGAATAGAACATCTAAAAAAGAAGACCAACATGGAAATAGAGGACCAAAATGATACTATAAACCTACTAGACTCAACAGATATATATACAACATTATACCCAGAAACAGTATTTGAGATATTCCACTCCAGAGCACATGGATCATTCTCCAGGATACACCACATTTAGGTTGAAAAGCAAGTCTTGATAAATTTAGAAAGATTGATAATACAAAGTATTTTCCCTGAAGCCAAAAATCAATGACAGAAAAAAAACTGGAAAATACACAACCATATGAAATTGAACAAGGTACTATAAAACTACCAATGGGTCAAGGAAGAAATCAAAAGAGAAAGCATGAATTTCATTTAAAGTCAAATGCAAATGAAAATATAATATACCAAAACTTACGAAATTCAGTAAAAGCAGTACTCAGAGGAAAACTTTTAACAATCACGTCTACATTAAAAAGAAGAAGAAAGATCTCAACAGCCTAAGTTGACAACTCTAGGAACTAGAAAGAGGAGAGCAAACTAAGTCTAACCCTACCAGGAGAAAGGTAATAACAAAGATCAGAGGAGATGTAAATAAAATTGAAAACAGAAAAAATATATATATATAATCAATCAATAAAACCAGAAGTTGGTTCTTTGAAAAGATGGATAAAATTGACAAATCTTTAGCTCACTGGCAAGGAAGAGAAAAGGTACAACTATCCAAAATAAGAAATGAAAAAGGAGACATTACAATGGAACCAACAGAAATAAAGAGAATTATAACAGAACATTATAAACAATTATATAGCAACAAACTGGTAACTTAGATGAAATGGACAAATTCTTAGAAGCATACAATCTATGCAAACTGATTCCAAAGGAATGAGAAGGTCTCAAGAGACCAACAGCAACTGAAGAGATAAATCAGTGACCAAAAACCTCCCAAGAAGAAAAAGTCCTGGGACATACGGCTTCACTGGGAAGAGCGACCAAACATTTAGAGAAGAATTGACCTCAATACTGTTTAAACTATTACAACAGGTAAAAAAGGAAGGAATAATCCTTAATCCATTCTATGAAGCAAACATAACCCTGATACCCAAAACAAAGAAACCACAAGAATATTATAGGACAAAATCTCTTATGACTGTTGCTGTTGTTAGGTGCTGTCGAGTCGTTTCCGACTCATAGCAACCCCATTCACAGCAGAAGGAAACACTGCCCGATCCCGCATCAGCTCCATGATCCCTGCTATACTTGAGCCCATCATCACAGCCACCATGTCAATCCATCTTGTTGAAGGTCTTTCCGTCTTTCATCGACCCTCCACCCTACCAAGCATGACATCCTTCTCCATGGAATGGTCCCTTTTGACATGACCAAAGTAGGTGAGACGAAGTCTGGCCATTCTAGCTTCCAAGAAGCATTTCAACTACACTTCCTCAAGGACAGATCTGTTAGTTCTTTTAGCAGTCCATGGTACTTTCAGCATTCTTCACCAGCACCACAACTCAAAAGCATCAACTCTTCTTCGGTCTTCCTTATTCATTGCCCAGCTCTCACATGCATATGAGGCAACTGGAAATATCATGGCTTGTGTCAGGTGCACCCTAGTCCTCAAGGAGACATCCTTGCTCTTCAGCACTTGAAACAGTTCCTTCGCAGTTGACCTTCCCAGTGCTACTTGTCATCTAATGTCCAGACTGCTGTTTCCATTGGCATCGACTGTAGAACCAATCAATGTGAATTCCTTGACATTAGGCATCTCTGTGACTATAGATAAAAAAAAATCCTCAAAAAAAATTATTAGTGTGTTACAGGGAATTACTTGGTATGGCTCTTCTAAGCCATGGTCTTTGTGACACCCACCAGAGGACTAGGTGGTACTATGCAAATATGAAGTGCCTGTGGTCAACCAAGGAGATTGGATAGCTTGTTAGTAATGTAAACAAGGTATATGGAACTCTAATGTGGGGATTGGTCAGATTTGTCCTTCTGCCAGGCTTAAAGTGAGCAGAGAGGCAAAAGGGGGAATCTCACTCCCATCAAGAGAAAAGAGTTGTAGGTGGAGTGGAGTGTTTTCTTGGATCCTAGATCCCTGGACTGAGGTGGCAGAGGGATGGCAGAGAGGCAGCAGAGTCAAGCAGCAGCAGCAGCAGCGTCAGCAGCAGCAGCAGAACTAAGACACCAGCATGAGATCGAGATGGAGCACAGGCTTGCCAGCCCATAAAGCAAAAAAGCTGAGTGCCTTTGGGCAAGAGTCTTGCTGGTGGAGTGGGGTGCACCTAGGTGTATCGATCAGCAGAACTAAAAGAGCTTTTTAACACTTGCCTGAGCAGGGCAGAGGCCAGGCCAAGAGGCCAAGGGCCAAAGAGAGGCATGCCTAAGGGCCTGGCCAAGAGGAAGCCATCCTAATTGAAGAACTATATCCTGAACATTCCTGAACCTGAACTGAAACCTGCTACTTCCCTACTAAACCCCATAAACATGACCATTGTCTGTGAGTTCTGTGTGACGAATGCAAGAAATTATTGAGGCCAGCGAGAAGTACAGAGTGCTGTGGGAAGGACAGTTGGTGTCAGAGTTGGTAAAAAGGTTGAGGGGTGGCAGCATGTCTGGCCTCATGGGAATAAACCTTGGGCTGCTGTCTCCCCCTCATGCAGTTAGAAGACGTCAGAGAAGGATGTTCCCTCTGTGCCCTTTTTCCAACTAGTGAGCAGAATCTAACATGTTAAAAGAGTTCTACACCATGACAAAGCGGGATTTATTCCAGAAATACAGGAATGGTTCAACATTAGAAAATCAATCAACATAATACACTACTTCAGTAGACTAAAGGAAAAGAACATGATCATCTCTCTGGATGCACAAAAAGTATTTGATAAAATCCAATACTCTTTCTTGATGAAAACCCTACAAAACAATGGAATAGAAGGGAATTTCCTCAGTATGTTTCAGGGCATACATAAAAAGTCAACAGACATTATACTTCATGAAGAAAGACAGAGTTTTCCCCTGGAGCCAGGAACAAAACAAGGATGCCTACTTTCAGCAACCCTATTCAGTATCATGATATTTAAGGTTGTGTGTCAACTTGGCTGGGCCATTATTCTCAGTGGCTTGGCAGTTATGATGTAGTCATCCACTATATGAAATCTGATGTAAGGTAATCACTTTCATGATCCAATCTGCTATGAGCAGCCTATCAGTTGAAAGGGAGTTCCCTCAGGGGTGTGGCCTGTTTCCAACAAATGTGGACATCTGGTAAAGCTCTCTGGCTTTTGGCTTGATATGGTTCCTGCACCTGGCTCTGCATCTGCATCAACCTCCAGTTGTTCGGACTTCAGTCAGCAGACTGTGTCATTGCTTGCCGATCTTGGGATTCTTAACCTCTGCAGCCTATGAACCACAAGGCTGCCATTTTACCTGCCAAACTTGGATTCATCTGCCTCCACAACCCATAAGCTAGCAGTTTGCTGCCTGGCTTGCAGCTTGCCTTCTGACCTGTTGATCTTGGGTTCATCAGTCCCCGCAGCTACGTGAGTCAGAAGAAGGCTCCAGCCTGGCATTTGACCCACAGACTTGAGACTTGACAGCCCCTATATCTGTGAGACAGACAGACAGACAGAGTAGTCTCTCTCTATACACACACACATATATAAACACACACACGAGCTCTGGTGGTGCAGTGCCTAAGGCATTTGACTGCTAACCAGAAGGTTAGTGGTTCAAACCCACCAGTCACTCTGCAGAAGGAAGATGAGGCAATCTACTTCTGTAAAGATTTACCACCTTGGAAACCCAGTAGGGGTTGCTATGAGTCGGAATCAACTCGAGAGCAGTGGATTTGGTTTTTTTTTTTTGGGGGGGGGGGGTGAGTTTTTATATATGTGTAAACTGAATGGTGCCTGGCTACTATAACTGAACATTTTGAACCAAGATTCCATAGAAAAATCCTGATCAAAAGAGGGAGAAATGCAGAATAGGATACAAATTATCATGGACTTGAGACTTTCTGGTGCTATGGAGCATGGATGGACCCCTGAAATTACTACCCTGAAATAATCTTGAAACCTTAAACCAAAAATATCCCCTGAAGTCATCTTAAAACCAAATAATAGTTTAGCTTAGCTAGTAAAAATGTCTGCCTTGAGCTTTATGGTCTTTTAAGAACTAACTGTATGGGATCAAAGTGACCAGGGCAACTCAAAAGGTCCGATAGGAACCTCGAGGGCAGTGAGTTTATGTTAATGAAGAAGGAACAACTTGGAAAAGGAGGGTAAATGGTCATACAACTCAAAAACTGTAATCAATGTGACTAAATTGCACATATAAAAACTTTAATTGTTGTATGTTTTGCTGTTTATATTCTCAATAACAACAAAACACATCAAATTCAGAGGAAAAGAAACTTTATTTTCTCTGGGTAACCTCACAAAATGCAATCCTCTCATGCCTATTGTAGATTTTTTTTTCATTCATATCTGTTAAGTTCATGCCCACATTATGACTGTAGACATTTTTCATTTCTCTAGGGGTCCAAGTTAGATTAAGAAAGCAAGTCATGTCATATTTTGCTACAATATGTTAGCTCATGTGGTCAAACTATAAACTGTACAAAGAAGTAGAAATGACAGTGGAGAAGAGCACAGAGATAAAAGGCCTTTGTCTGTCCCAAAATCTCCTTCCAACCTCCTGTCAAATCCTTCAGAACTGCTGGGCTATCAAGAGGACCTGTCTCTACTGCAAGCATCAAAGCAGAGCCCCCTTCCTGTTCATTTTTCATGAGGTTTGCTCTGTTGCTAATCACGAAGACTCCACACCACTCTTATCCCAACAGGCGCAGGATTCCAAAGTTAACACTGGAGAATTCCAAAGGCATGTCATCTTCAATTTGTCAAGATGTAGTCCTGGATTCTAAACATTCTTACATTTAATAAAGCAGGAATGAAGGGGAAGAGGATTTAGGGTGAGGAAAACACTATTTCGTAGAAATTTACTTGACAGTATTTTAAACCCAAGAGACAAAGGCTGATCCTGAATCCTTACAGTCCAATGCTAGGGTAGGAAGGAAGGTCTTTGGGATGTCAGGTGTGGTATGAGGCCTAACACAATGACCAGATGTCCAACTCCTGTAATCATTCATCTATTTCTTATATAGAGAAGAGGCAAAATAATCTTGAAAAGAAACTCTGTCTGTCTGTCTCACAAACAACTGATGTAAAAAAGTCTTTTTCCCTTGTCATTTTCTCCTCCTCTGTCATTTCAACTGGAGATTGTTCCAGGTTTGGATTTTTTTTTTTTTTTTTTTTTTACCATCCCAAAGAAACCCATCTAATAATGCCATTTGGAAAGAGTAAGAATATGTCACAATCAGGGGAGGTAATTCATAAACATGATGCATACATTCCATTGTATATACATAACCAAAGGGTAATATTTAGTGCTATTATAATAAATCTGTTCCAGATCTTGCCAATAATAGGAAATGGAATGAGAAATAGAGTTTTCAACAAAAAGAAAAAATTTTGCCTTCTTGGATACTGAAGTTAATTTACAGAGTCAATCCCTGTCATCCAACATAATCATACCTAAGCCAATTAATGGTAAAAGCTAGTTAAGGCAGAAAATCCTTAAAAAAAAAAATTACATGCCTTCAAAACTTTAACTTAAAGCCATGGTGACCAAACACCCCAGTTTGCCTGAGATGAGGAACTCTCCGTCAGCTGCTTATAGCATATAAAAAGACAGGCCTTCGTAGCCTATTGTGAGACACAAGCTATTTTTTGAGTAAGGGTCTACTGAGATTCCATGTAGACCTAAGTTTTTATAAACCACTCCAATAACGTAATCTATGTTTCTAATTTTCAGTTTATTTGAAATCAAGCATTAAAGACATTTGTGAAACAACCTAAGAGTAGACTTCTAGATTTTTACAATTTTCTCCTACCTTTTATAGCTGTCACAATGACTTACTTTGACAGACATACCTTTTTAGTGAACAACTTTAAATCTTCATAAAATATTCAATATATGTTCAAAGAAGCAGTAACTGTTTATTCTCATATTTAATGAGTTTATAAAATATGTATGTACTTTTATGTAAATTATGTAATTATGGGGACAAACACACATACTCTGCAAGCACACAGTTCAATGTCCAGGAGCAAGAAGACATGTGTCTTCATAAAGTGGGGTTGAATGACCGTCGGTGCTCAGCATGCCATGGGGATAAGATGTGTGTTTTCCACATATTACATGGAGGCTGCTGAAAAACTTCTGTGCTTGAAATATTTTAGTGCACACTGTAAAAGGGTGAATTTTCTTAAAGGACACTCTCATTGGAATTTTGATCTCATGCATTTTAGTGTAGGTTTGCTGTCCACTGTCTTATTATTCCTGAGAAATACCACTTCACACTCATGCCACCCATCTCCAGTGGCTGCCAGCTATTTTTTTTGTTAATTGTGCTAAGTATTATGGACAACAAAACCATTTCAACATGGTTTGCATGTACAGTTCAGCAATATTAATTACATTCATTATTCTGTGCAACCATCACCGCTATTATTTCAACCAATATTTAATTTCAACAGGATTCAGCACATGCTATGATCTAGATCCGGGATGCAGGTTGGAGAAGTCTATCCAAAGTCCTAGGTTACAGGCTTTTTCTTTATAGTGATTTATACATATGAAATAACTAGAAAGATGTAAGGTAGGTAATAAAAACATAACTGATTAAATATAATCAAGTGCTCATTTATGTTTCACAGTCACTTTCCATGCTACAGGCAGTTGAGAAGAAAACAGTCAATGTTGGCTGAAAGTCTAACAAATCTTACTTTGTTTCCAACAAAACTGCAAACTCTCCCTGTGCCTGACCTCCTAGTCCTTGAGGTGTATGAGTCAGAAACCCAATCACTCTCTAGCCAGAGTCAGACAAAGGTTGTCACTCCAAGACGTTTGCAGGCTCAATACACTTAACACCAAATGAAGTACAATCATCCAGACTATCTTCCACGTATGGCCACTCCCCTGCCCCATTCCTGGATCTCCAGCAGTGAAGCAGGGAAGAGGGAGAGGAACTAGAAACAAACCCTTCTACCCCATTGATAAATATCACACTAGAGTTACAGGCTGGGACTCAACAGGATAATTTATACTCTCTTCTAATTTTTATTTTAGCTGTTCCTAATTATAGTCCTGAATTAGGGCCATGACACACATTAAGTAAAAGCAAAACTACTCAGATATAAGGAACTTCCATGCACAAACTGAATCTTATTTTTTTCTCCTTTTATGATATTACACAGTTTCTCTGACTTAGCCCCAAACCAGAAGGAAACCTAGCCACAGCTTTAGAAACTATTCACATAAAAACTGTCTACTTAGCATAAATCATTGGTTTCACTGCCGTCTGACCCAAGTCTATATTGGCAGAAGGACCGATGGATCCAGGAAAACCACTGGCTGCAAGAATGGTCCCAGTAGTAGGGGACATGAAAAAATATTTCACCAAAGAAGATATTCAGGCAGCCAACAAACACATGAAGAAATGTTCACAATCATTAGCAGTTAGAGAGATGCAGATCAAAACAACAATGAGATATCCTCTTGCCCCAGCAAGATAGAAAATATCAAATGTTGGCAAGGATGTGGAAAGATTAGGACTCACATACACTGCGGGTGGGACTGTAAAATGATACAACCACTGTGGAAGGCAGTATGGTGATTCCTTAAAAAGCTGGAATTAGAAATACCATTTGATCCAGCAATGCCTTTGCTAGGTATATATCCTAAAGAAGTGAGAGCCAGGACAAGAACAGATATATGCACACACCATGTTCATCACAGCACTATTTACAATAGCAAAGAGATGGAAACAACCTAAATGCCCTTCAACAGAAAAATGGATAACCAAACTATGGTACATACACACAATGGAATATTATGCAACACTAAAGAATAATGTACAATCTGTGAAGCACCACATGACATGGATGAACTTCAAGGACATTATGCTGAGTGAAATAAGTCAATCACAGAAGGACAAATATTGTATTAGTTCACTACTGTAAAAAGTCTAGGAAAGGTTTAAGTATGGAAGGAAACTTTCTTTGTTGATTACCAGGGATGGGAGGGAAGAGAACACTGCTAGAATAGGTAGAGACAAGCATTGATTTGGATGAAGAGAAGGGCAATGTACCAAAAGTGAGTGATCAACACAGTGGCATAGAAGAAGACATACAGAGGTACATGGGAGGTACAGACAACAAAGATGAACCCTTTTGCATATAAAGTACTGCATCGTCAGTGAGGCAAACACTGATCTATGGGTGGATAGATAGGTGGACAAGCTGAATGATCAGATAGGTCTACGCAGGGGGGAGTATGCCCATGACCATGTATAGGGTTGGCAGACAATGTTACTACAAGTGCAGTTGCATGTGCTGTAAGAATGTCCAGGTGCATAGCAGAGCTGACAAGGGACAAGGTTGTGGTGGCTTCTTGGCCACAGCCAGCTACCCAGAGGGAACGAGTAGCTGGACCTGTGGGCTTAGGACCATGGTCACAAGGGACACCAAGTTCAAATGGCATAACATACTACACAAAAACATTGTTCCATATCCTACTTTGGTGAGTAGAAACTGGGGTCTTAAAAGCTTGCAAACAGCCACATAGATGCAACGATGGGTCTCTCCTCATCCAGAGCAAACAGGAATGAAGAAAACCAAGATGCATGGAAACAATTAGTCCAAAGGACTGGTACACCATGCAATCCTCAGCCTATACAATCATGAGACCAGAAGAAATAGATGGTGCTCAGCTACCACTGTCAACCACTCAGAGGGGGATCAGTTCAGGAGATCCTGGATAGAGTGGGAAAACGGTGGAACAAAACTCAGTATTATTTAAAAAAAAAAAAAAAAGACCGGGTTTGCTGGTCTGATAAGAGCCTGGTGAGACCCCTGAGACTATAGCCCCTAGGTACTCTTCTGGTCTGGAATTGAACTCACTCCTGTGCCTTCCAGCCAGACAAAAGACAGGCATATGGGGTGAACATTTACATCAGGTAGATATACTTCCTGGAGTAATCAATCATGGGAGAACAGAAGGGCAGTGTTTGCAGGGGAGACAGCTTGCCAGCAGGGCAGTGTATGGGAGGAAAGGACACAGAGAAGAGGTAACTACAAGGAGGAAGTGGAAAGAGAACTGTTGCCTTGGGGGAATGGCAAGCAACGTCAAGAAACAATGTGTATAAACTTCTGTATGGAAAATGAATTTGCTCTGTAAACTTTCACCCAAATCACAATAAGAATTTTTAAAAATATTAATATCTATCAAAAAAAAAAAAGAAAAAGAAAAAGAATGGCCACTCTGAACCACAAATATGTTTGCTCACTTAATACCATTTTGTACTATTTGTGCCCCTATTCCATGCTGACCCAATATTTCCCTTTCAATCATCGGACTGCAACTTGGAACCTTGTCATTCACTTCCCCACAAGAAAACTTCAAGATTCGACAGAAGGCACAGAGGGGCTCGCTTCAACCTACGGTAGGGGGGGCTCAGAGGATGTCAAACAGCCCAGCCTCCCACCCTCAGGTCTAGAGGCTGCCGCTGGCACAGCTGCAGAAGAACCTCACTTCTCCCAGCATTGTAAACAAAACTTTATTCCACAATCTGTCTTACCTCAAACTCTACTCACTAACCAAACAGCTAAGGAAACCAGAGTGAAACAGAGCTTCAAAAAGTATTGCTATAACCGCTTCACCAAAAACCCAAACGATCTATGATTGGGGTTAACCCAAGAAGACAGTGTAACAGTGAATACTTTATGTTACTCTTGTAAGTGGTCATTTCTCATCACAGGTTGAATCACTGAGGGTAGATGACTAGCAGCCCCCTGCAGATATTACTCACCAATGCAGGCATGGACCCTCACGGACAGCTGTGTCCTAAGGATGATGCTGTTCTTCTTGACCCTCCTAAAGGGGACAGGAGACAAAACACAAGCATCAGAGGAGTCAGCCAAAGAGAACACGTCACTCACATACTGTCCACCAGATGGACTTTCTGAACTCAAAGGTTCTGTGACACTCACATGAAAGATGCTCCAGACAAACAGGGATACTAAACTGAACAAGCACCTCTCCTGGAATAATAATGTCAGAGGGCTTCAAGAAAAATAAAAGACTAAAGTTTCACTTTGTTGGAATAGCACACACATTTTATTGCCAAATTCCATCAACTTGTTCCATCTACAGCGTTTGCATGTAGTCGTGCTTGACCATGTTGGGAAAATTTTAATTCTGTGCCCATGAACTGAAATCCTCAGAATGTAACAATACAAATCTGCATCACCATGGCTAATTTTACAGTTTAGAAAACAGGAAAAGGCAACACACCATGGGGTAATCAGAAAGAGTTGCTTTGCTGTGCATTAATTCAAGACTTAGTGTCTTAGTTCTCTAAGTCTGCTACTCTCTAGTCTTAGTTCTCTAGTGCTGCTATTACAGAAATACTACACATGGATGGCTTTAACAAACAGAAATGTATTCTCTTACAGTTAGGGAGCTAGAAATCCAAATTCAGAGTGCTGGTTCTAGGGGCTGGGTGGAGGGCCCCTGACCTTGGGCTTCAGTTCTGCCTTCCAGGCCCACTAAAGCAAACTGGGGGCTTCTCCTGACTCACGCAGCTGCTGGCTGCTGAGGCTGATGAATCCAAGATCAGCAGGTAAAATGGAATAATCTCAAGATCGGCAAGCAACATGGCAGCCCACTGGTTCAAGTCTAGGAAATAGCAATGATGAATGAACCAAATGCAAGATCCTTTCCAAATATATATTGGAAGTAGGCCACATCCCAAACGCAACTCCCCTTCAACTGATTAACTGCTCACAGCAGACCTACCATGGAAGTGATTACACCATATCAATCTTATCATGGGTAATTACATCACTAAAAATCATGGCTCAGCCAAGTTGACACATTACCTTAACTACCTACCACATATAGCTTTCCCTCTTCATCTTACTCTTACAGGAAGATGGGAATTCACTAAAGGATACTTACAGGCTATCTATTATCAGGAACAACAATTTCCCCTCCCCACCCACTTTGTCTCACCTTTGTTTCCTTCTCACTTCATTTCTTGTAAGGAAGAAAAAAGGATGGACCTTTCAATACTAGCACCATCAAGGATTCACTAATGTTCTTCTCCTGGCTTGACCCCTGCCCAGCTCAGGTTGAGACCACACACTTCCTGAATGTTGCTGCCACCCCCAAAACATTGTTCTTGGCAGGTCAAACAAAAGACTGTTCAAGAAAGCTGTTTATGGTGGTTATGTTTGTGTGTCAACTTGGCTGGGCCTGGTTGAGTGGCTGTGCAGCTAAATGTAGTTATTCTCCATGGTGAGATTGGTAATTCACTCCATGGTGGAGCATATTGGAGGAGCTGAGTATATGGTCTTCTTCCCATATATAAGAAACAGCTTTGGGAATGGTCTCTAGCTTATGGTTCACTTGAACCCTGCATGTAACCATGTGGTTGTTCAGCAGCCTGCCATGCTCTGCCAACCTTGGGACTTTCAATGGACTTGAATGAATGGCCTGCCATGTGGTAACATCAGGACTACACCTTTTCACTTGTTGACCTTGGGTTTGTCAACTCAGGAGCTAGAAGCTGCCTGAGTGGAGAGATGCCTCTAGCTTCAGTGGGCTGGGAGCAAGAGGCAAGAGGTGAAGCCCAAGATTGAGGGCTTTCACACAGTCCCTAGAGCGTGGCACTTGGAACTTGGACTTCTAGCCTCCTGAACTGTAAGAGAGTAAACTCCTGTTTGTTAAAGCCATCCCATTTGTGGTATATTCTTGTCAGAGCAGCACTAGGTAACCAGAACAGAACACTGTTCAACAAGCAAGTTCAGTGCACTTAATTGAAAGCTTCTTCCTGGTGTGACCACAAGAGTTGAAAGCACATCAGCATCAGGATTGTTGAAGGAGAAAAAGGATTTTCATCAGGAGCTCTACTCTAAATATGGCTCATCCCCTGCTTTGTACAGAGAAGGACTAAAGCACAGAGAAGGTGATAGAAAATAAACAGGAGAAAATCTGAGTCCCAGCTGCCCAGGGGTACCAAAATGTGGTCTTTGAGATGTGGAGAGAAGTAGTTGTAAGTAAAGAAAGGCAAAACGTAGCCAAGCAACCCACATGGCAACATGTAACGTGCTGGGTCTACTGTTGGCTGGGTTCCCCTCCTACCACTCTCTGGACTTCTGGCAGCTCTCATCTCTCCCCATCAGGGCTTCATTTACAACGGACTCTAGCAGTGCTTTCCTGCTTTGGACCTGACCAGGGCACATAATTAATATTGTATGAATTCAAAGTAATGACTGAAACAATTATGTATTCTTTATTCTCAAGACCAGATGAGAGGGGAGAGAGTGGTTTATTTTCATTAACCACTTTTTATTCTTTTAAAAGACACCCTGGTGGTGCAATGCTTAAGCACTCAGCTGCTAATCAAATTGTTCAAATCCAATGGCCACTCCACACATGTGGCAGTCTGCTTCTCTGAAGATTTACAGCCCTAGAAACCGATGGGGCAGTTCTACTGTCTTATAGGGTCACTATGAATAGGAATGGATTCAGGGCAGTGGATCTGGTTTTGTGGTAGTCTTTTAAAACAGAAAAGAAAACCAGTTGCACATCCTATAAATGCCCGCAGTCACCTTCAACTCAGCAGCTGCTTATAAGTAGAGAATCTACATTCATGGTCCATTCATATCCCAATGAGCCGTTTTTTTATTTTGTTTTGTTTTACATTTGCTCTGAGTAAAGTATTAGCCTCAAAGAGCATACAGCAAATACATAATACTTGACCCATCTTCAGAAGACAAGTTCCAGATTCTTGTAATGCAGATTTCCTCAAAACTTTGCTCCTGATGAAAAACCTTTTTCTCTTCCGATAATCCTGATGTTTGATGCACCTTCAACTCTTGTGTTCATACCAGGAAGAATGTTTCAATTACGTGCAATGAACTTGATTGTTGAACCACTTTCTTGAACAGCCTTTTGTTTGATCTGCCAAGAAGGATGGTTTAGGGTGGCAGCAGCATTCAGGAGGTGTGTGGTCTCAACCTGAGCTAGGCAGGGGTCAGAAAGGAGAAGAAAATCAGTGAACCCCTGATGGTGCCAGTATTAGAAATGCAAATCCTAAATCCTTAGATCTGGATGATCGGTAACATATTATCAGTCATAAGGAGTCAATGATAAATGCCATATGAATGGTAGACAAAAGCACGTGCTTTAGACACCCGAGGGGGAAAGCATGGATATCCAGCAAAGACTTCAGAACACCTCAAGTTCTAGACAATTTCAGAAATAGCTCATCTATTATGCCTGCTTTCATCTCCAAACAACTGCAAAGTTGCATTTTGAGTCAACACTTATTTCCCCAAAATGTTCCAGTTCCATGGGCAATTGGGTACAGGATATCAGACATCTGTGTGAGAACTAGGCTGGTCTTCCCAAGGAGGCCGCACCAGCCTGTCATCCTGGAGAGTCATCTTCTCTGGGCTTGTATTCTGAGAAACTGGGCAATTAATTTGGTTAAACTGAACCCACGTGGAATCTAAGACAATATCAAATTAAAGAGGAAATGAATGGCGGACATCTTTATATACCATTACGCTATATACACAATATACACAATATTGAATGTCACATATTAAATTTTCTTGAATTCTCCAGATGAATCTAATTTTTTAGTAATTTAGTAAGCCTATTTTTTACTATTTATTTTGGTGGCAATATGCACAACTCAATATACATTCAATCAGAATTTCTACATGAACAGTTCAATAACATTAATTACACACTTCACACTGTGTCACTATCACTACCCATAGTGTCTCATCACTATTCATTTAGGTTCTCATCTATGCTTTAGACTAACTCTTGTCAGATTAAGCTCATTTAGATAATTCTTTATAAGAAAGCAATGCTCAAGGCAAAACTTCTTTATTAATTGGGCTAAATTGTTGTGCAGGTTAACAACGGACTCAAGGGATAGTTTTGCTCAAGGTTTAAAGATTATTTCCAGGCATTTGTTTCAGGACTTTCCAGTAAGCCTATTTTTTAAATTAATTTTATCATTTATGATTCCTCTGTTTCAATATTCTACATACTTTCCTGCCAAGTCCTAGACACAAAAACCTACAATTGAAGAAACCTGTGACAAAATCGGAGCCAAGGGCTATTGAAGCAGCTTAACAGAGATAAAGCCCCAGATCATAGAGTTTCAGGCCAAGAGAGAGGGGGCTGACCACGGTTCAGGTAAGGGGACACTGAGAGTGGCCAGTTCCACCAGATCAGAAGGCTGTCCATCATCTCTCACCCCTGGTTTTATTCACTTTTGCAGTGGATACTATTACTGTACCCATTTTGCAGAGGAGGAACACATGGCTTAGAGAAGTGATATAATCTACATAAAATCACATGGCTGGTGGAGACAGACTCGGGACTAAAAGTAAAGTATCTGACATCATAGTCTCTCACACCATCCTGCCTTTTGCTGTACAATTTACTTCACTATATAACCTCCTCCAGGGCTTGCAACAGATCAAGAGAGGCTTGCCTTTTTTATGAAACTAGTATAACCTTAATACTAAACCTTAACAGAAATGACATTCACAAAAAAAAAAAAAAAACCTAAGAAGCAAAAATCTAAGAAAATATCAGCAAGCCAAATTATGCAATATGTAAATATAATGCAATAGAACCAAATAAAGTTTAACCTAAGGATTCCTTCTAATAAGCCCAAACCAAACCCACTGCCATGAAGTCAATTCTGACTCATAGCAACCCTAGAGGACAGAATAGAACTGCCCCCATGGGGTTTTCCAAGGCTGTAAATCTTTTATGGAAGAGACTGTCACATCTTTCTCCCATGGAGCAGCTAGCTGGTAGGTTCAAACTGCTGACCTTTTTGGTTAGCAGCTGAGTGCTAAAACCACCATGCCCCACCAGGGCTCCTTTCAACAGGAAAGTGCAAAATTATATATGTCACATAACAGGAGCTCTGGTAGCATACTGCCTAAGGCACTTGACTGCTAACCAGAAGGCTGGCGGTTCAAACCCACCAGCCACTCCTCAGAAGGAAGGTTGGGCAATCCTACTTCCATAGTGATAACTGCCTCAGAAACCCAAGGAGGGGTCGCTATGAGTCCGGGCCAACTCGACGGCAAATAACAACAACAGCAACAACAATGGATAGAAGACATCCACTGTAAGGTCCTTTTAAATTTGATAGCATCCATTCCTCCACAACTGTATTTTGTAATTGGTTATTGCTGATATATTAAAGAGGTTTATTTTTAATATTTCTTTTATATCTGGCCATCTCGTGGCTAAAATTGATTCTGAGAGTCTTTGGCTGATTCTTTTGGCCTCTTAAGGCAAATAATTACATCATGTGTTTAAGAAATAATCATCTTATCCCTGACCGTTCTAGTAAACGAGAGCTCTGGTGGCATAGTGCCTAAGGCACTTGACTGCTAACCAGAAGGCTGGCAGTTCAAATCCAGCAGCCACTTCTTGGAAGGAAAATTGGGCAATCTATTTCTGTAGTGATACCACCTCGGAAACCCAAGAGGGGGGTCGCTATGAGTCAGAATCGACTCGATGGCAATGAGTTTTTGAGTTCCAGTAAATATGACTTTTTCTTGTTTCATGATTAGAACTTTCAGAGGAAAATTAAATAATCATGTGTATGTCTTCTTCCCCCCAGGGGGATACTGTGTCAGTGTTGGTTTGGAAAATAATCATAACAATAGGCATTAACATTTATGGAATGTTTATTATGTGCCAGGTAAGATTCGGAGCACTTTGTACAAATTTGCTGATTTCATCTTCACAAAATTCCTATGAGGTAAGTGACATTATTGCCATTTTAAACATGAGGGGACTGAAGCCCAGAAGGGTTAAGCAATATGGCTGAAGTCACACAGGCTGAAAGTGACATCGCTCAAACTCAATCCAAGCAGTCTGACCCCTGGCCTGTGTTCCTATCACCTTCTACAACTGCCTCACAAGTGAGTATTTCCTCATTCATTCCCTCAATAACACGTGGTATTTGAAGATGCCTACTATGTGCCTGCTCTATGTAAGGTGCACAAAGCATCTAAGGTGCTGCCTGCATGGAGCCTCCACATTCCAAAAATGGTATCTGTGAGAAGCTGCCAATGTGAATTCACTGTCAGCACATTAATGATCCTTTCCACCCTGGTATTGGCATTCTGTATCAGGCTCATATCTGCTACTCCTGAGTCCACCTTTTTGCAGCCGAATGAAATGCAAATGTATCAAGTACTTGAATCCAATGATCTGGGAAGCAAAGGCAGTTCAGCTTGACCTGAAAGTCCCGAGAGAGAATCAGATTCCATTCCGATCAGCAGAGCCACTGCCAGGGAAACATCACCACCTTCTGAGTCTAGCCACCGTTCAGAATCAGCAGCCACAGCTAATCAGCTGCCCCATCCAAGGCGAATGCTACCCAAATGATGAGAGAACCAACTGAAAGAGACATTCACTTCAAGGTGACAATAATTAAGGCAAATAGACCAGGACTGTGATGGCACTGTAAAGGAAGCATTCTAAAATTTCCTGTTTCTCTAAAGATAACACATTTCCCCTACCATAATATTTATGGCTTGAGAAAAAACCTGGTTTAACCAAATAAGTCTCATGGAAACCACATGTTCAAGTTGTATCCCTTTCTCCCAAGAATGTTTTTTTAAGACTAATATTTAAAAAAAAAAAAAAAAAAACTCACTGCAGTGGAGTCAATTCAACTCATAGCGACCCCTCCTTTGGTTTCCGAGTAGGTATCTCTACAAAAGTAGATGGCCTAGGACTTCCGGTAAGATGGCGGAATAGGGAGAAAGACTGCACAGACCCTCCTTAACAAAGAAAAGGGGAACCAATTAACACAGACACAGAAGATAATCCTGGACCCCTGAGCCTTGAAGGGAAGGATACAAAAATGGACTAAACTCCAACTAGCAGAAGAATTTGCATGAAAACAACAAAAAAGGAGACATACGCAGCTGCGGTCTGGCAGCAATCCTGAGCAAGCCTGACGGCACAGCACGGACAGCTTGGAGAATGCCGAATGGTGCTAGGACCTAAGAATTAACCTAACAATTAGCCCTGCTAGCCAGGGACTTCATGGAGGACTGACTGCTCTGGTGGCTGGGGAATAAAACACAAAACACCAGTGAAGAGAAAGGCGGGCTGCGCTGTGGACTTTTGCATTTCCAGAGGGCACTGCCATTTTAAATGTTTATAAGTGGCTTGACCATTTTGGATATTTAAAGAGACAGCGCTCTCCATGATTCCAGGGGCTTAAGAACAGCTTCTGCTTGCCAGTAACCCCAAGGACACTCCCGACCTGGATGACTGAAAAGGTGCAACATTGCCCTTGTTACTCTTATAACCCACCCCCTTGGTGAACAGAGGTGTGGCCATCCCCCACTCCCACCCACCTTCTGGGCCCACAGGAACTCCATATCAGTTTGTGTGCTGAGGTACAGCCTGGGTGCCCTGCCCCACACTCCCCTGATCTTTTTTTTTTTTTCTCTCTCTTTCTTTTTTCTGGTTTTTAGTTTGCATGTTTTTGTCTGTTTTAAAACTACTATTAATACATTTGTCCTTTTTACTATTATTCTTTATTATTCTTTATCATTCCCCTCCCAGGTCCTAGTTTTCAGCTCTTCTTCTTTTCCCTGTTCATGATTGTAAATTTTTTTTTCTCTTTTTTCTCGTGGTTAACTGTGTTCCTTGTTTTTCTTTTTGAATTTTTCCCACTTTTTTCTCATTATTCTCCTTCTCTACCTTTTTTATCTTATTGCCATATAACCACATATTGCAGATGTACTTGTTTTTTTCTTCTTCTTTTTCCCTTTTTTCTTTTTTGGTTACTGTTCCTGTGTGATTAAATGGTGTATTTTTTATCCATGTGCTTTTAGTTTTTCGAGAATTATTCAGTTGTAACTTTTTTCTAATTGAGTGGGTGCTTGAACGATATCTCTTAGAAAGATAAGCACGAGTCCAGTCTCCATGAGGTGGAGGTTAAAAATGTACCAAATGTCCAAACTACCATGCCACTCCATCATTTCAGATATTAACTCCTCCTCCTCCTCCCAGTAATTTCCCCAGTCTTAGGGTTCTGTATTTTGCTGTAATGCTGCACAGAATTCAAAGACACCCAAGGGTTCGTCTCACGTAGTAGTGGGAGAGGCTTGCAGGCTGGTGAGTCCTGGGTCTGTGAGTAGGTCTAGTGCATCCTCCCAACTCTCAGGGTTTGATGAAGCTCAATCAGCAGATCAAATGATGGCTGCTGTCCCAAATCCAGGGGTGAGATGAGGATGATCCAAGACACAAAGCCAGACCAAGAAGAGAGTGAATCTTCCCAGGAGATTCGTAGGTATACCCTCAGGGAAGCTAAGGCTGGTGATTTGAATTATACCCCCCAGCAAGGCAGGACTCAAGATACATTCCACCTGTGTTGCCCCAACAAAATTAACCTAAACCCCATCACAGAGTCGATTGCCAGTCATTACAGGGAATCACTACTACTAGCTTCCCAGCCAAGTTGATACCTTACCTTAACTACCACACCACCCAAAACAGGCATGGATAATGGGATTTACAAAACATCACAGAATGGAGGACATTGGCTAGAAGGGTCACATCAAGTAATTCACTGCAACGGGAGACAGCAACAGTCCCCATAAGACACAACTACACCCACACCTACTACAACTTCACTTACTGACCGAGAGCCACCACCTCCTTCTCCATCAATGGGCCAACAATAAAAAAACACCAAGAAAAGCCTGAAACACCTTTGACTGCTCTTCACAAACAGTTAACAGAGACCTTAATACAACAACACAATGATGTCTCGGAGACAACAGACCATCACAGTCCACACAAAGAAGCAAGATAAAATGGTAGAAACAAGGGAGCAG
>NW_006921728.1:6075838-6077465 GCF_000298275.1 Orycteropus afer afer | reverse complement strand
TGAGGATAACTACAAAAAGAGGGAAAAGACTGGGTAGTTACAGAAATTCTAAATGGTGAGGAAGTTAAGAAAGTTGCAAGATAGAATGGACTGTTCTAAACTCAGGGAGAAAATTATAAATCATAGGGTAACCTCAAAGAAAAATGGTAAACATTCAAATCACAATAAAAAGAGGACAACCACAAATATTCAGCATATACTAAAACAACAGCAACAAAGGAAATGATAACACGATTCATAAACATAATTAGCTCAGCAAAGAAAACAATATGGAACAGAGAAACCAGGGACACCATCCAAAAACACATAACAAAATGACAGCAACCAATTCATTTGTGTCAATAATTACACTGAATGTTAACGGATTAAATGCACCACTCAAGAGATGGAGAACTGCAGATTGGATAAGAAAACAAAACCCATCGATATGCTGCCTACAAGAGGCACATCTTACAGATAAAGACAAAAATAGATTAAAAATCAAAGGTTAGTAAAAGATATATCAAGAAAATGGCAACAGTAAGAGAGTAGGAGTGGCAATATTAATTTCTGATCAAGTTGACTTTAAGACAAAAGCCATAATACAAGACCAGGAAGGACATTATATAATGATTAAAGAATCAATTAAACACCAAGATATAAGCATAATAAATATCTATGGACACAATGAAAGGGCCCCAAAATACATAAATCAGACTTTAAAATAGCTGAAAAGCCAAATAAATGACTCCACACTCATAGTGGGAGACTTTAATACAACACTTTCATTGAAAGATAGAACAACTGGAAAGAAACTCAACAAAGATGTAGAAGAGCTAAACAATACAATCTACCAACTGGTCCTCATAGCCATCTACAGAGCACTTCATCCAACAGTACCAGAATATACATTCTTCTCCAGTGCACATGGAACATTTTCCAAGATAGACCATATGTTAGGCAATAAAGCAAGCCTTCATAAATATAAAAACATTGAAATATTGCAAAGCATCTTCTCAGATCATAATGCTATCAAATTAGAAATCAACAATAGGAAGATCAATAGAAAAAGAGTAAACACACGGAAACTAAACAACACCCTCCTTGAGAAAGACTGAGTAAGAGAAGAAATCAAAATTGAAATTCAAAAATTCCTTGAATCAAATGAGAATGAGAACATGACATACCAGAATCTTTGGGACACAGCAAAAGCAGTGATCAGAGGCTAATTTACAGCAATAACAGCACACATTAAAAAAGAAGAAAGTGCCAAAATCAACACTTTAAATGAACACCTCCAACAGTGAGAAAAAGAAGAGCAAGAACAGCCTACAGTCACCAGAAGGAAGGAAATAATCCAGATTCGAGCAGAAATCAATGAAAGAGAAAATAGAAGGGCTATAGAAAAAACCAACAAGAACAGAAGTTAGTTTTTTGAAAAGATCAATAAAACTGACAAACCAATGGCAAATTTAACAAAGGAAAAGAGGGAGAGAATACAAATAACATGAATAAGAAACGAAATGGGTGACATCACAACAGAATCAACTGAAATAAAAAGGATAATATCAGGAAACTATGAAGAATTGTACTCCAACAAATTTGAAAATCTGGAAGAAATGGACAGTTTTCTAGAAACACATCACTT
>NW_006921728.1:6073262-6073803 GCF_000298275.1 Orycteropus afer afer | reverse complement strand
GCCATCCCATTACTAGGTATATACCCTAAAGAAGTGAGAGCCATGACAAGAACAGATATATGCATGCCCATGTTCATCGCAGAACTATTTACAACTGCCAGAACATGGAAACAACCTAGATGTCCATCATCTGAGGGATGGATAACCAAACTATGGTACATACACACAATGGAATACTATGCTATGCAATGTGAGACCTCCTACTTTGTTTTTCTTCTTTTTATGGAATACTATAACCAGAATAACGTAGAATCTGAAAAACACTGCATAACATGGATGAACTTGGAGGACATTATGCTGAGTGGAATAAGTCAATCACAAAAGGACAAATATTGTATTAGTTCATTAATGTAAAAATCAAGGAAAGGTTTATCTATGGAAGGAAATTTTCTTTGTTGGTTACCAGGGGTGAGAGGGGAGGGTAGGGAACACTGCTAGATAGATAAAGATAAGTATTGATTTGGGTGAAGAGAAGGGCAATGTACCAAATGTGGGTGATCAACATGGTGGCATTGAGGAAGAGAAAGACATAGAGAGGTAC
>NW_006921728.1:6063416-6070916 GCF_000298275.1 Orycteropus afer afer | reverse complement strand
CTGGTCTACCCTGCACAGATCAGTACTGAACTCAACCTAACAGCTGCTTTTGTCTGTGATAGGCCAGTTCTCTCTCCCCACCACGACCATAAGCAGGACTTTGTGGCATGCACTTTAAGCCTAAGAAGGCAGGGGGCACGAAATACCTCTTAATTGATTTGCTAGAAAATACTCAGACAACAACACACCTGCACCCTTAACTGGACATAAATCAACTAAATGTTTAGACATCATCTCATTTACCTCACAGCAACCCTAAGAGGCCATTAAACCAATGGGTTGCCATTCAGCTGACTTCAACTCATGGCAGCACTATGTGGGTCAGAGTAGAACTAGGCTCCATAGGGTGTTCCACAGCTGATGTTTGTAAGTAGGTTACCAGGCCTTTCTTTTAAGGACCTCTGGGTGGACTTGAAGGAGCTCTGGTGGCGTAGTGCCTAAAGCATTTCACTGCTAACCAGAAGTCTGGAGGTTCCAACCCATCAGCCACTCCTCGGAAGGAAGATTGGGTAATCTACTTCCATAGAGATACTGCCTCAGAAACCCAAGGAGGAGTTGCTAGGAGTCAGGACCAACTCCACGGCAGTGAATTTGGTTTTTGGTTTATGGGAGCTCTGGTGGTGTGGTGCCCAAGCCGTTTGACTGTTAAACAGAAGGCTGGTGGTTCAAACCCACCAGCCACTCCTTGGAAGGAAGACTGGCAATCTACTTCCATAGAGATAACACATTGGAAACCCAAGGAGGGGTTGCTATGAGTTGGAAACAACTCGACGGCAGTGAGTTTGGTTTTTTGGTTGGGGACTCGAACCTCCAACCCTTCAGTTAGTAGCCAATCACATTAACTGTATATACTACCCAGAGTTGGGTCTCCATAACTTAGGACTCTGTCCTTCCAGATCCTGCCAAATAGGCAAATGCTAGCCTCTCTCCTGGTTCTCACTGCCCCCACTACATTCAATAACTCACTAGAGTGACTCACAGAAACTGTTGCCTATCCTCACAGTTACCCACTTATTGTAACAGAAAGGATACAAACACAGAGATGCATTAGACAAGGTCTGAGAGTTCCCGCCATTGGGTCTCCATTGTCCTCAGGGATATGCAGCTCCCTCTCTCATGCATGGATGTTCTCACAGATCCATGAGTCACCAAGGAGAGTGCTCCAAGAGCCTGGGTTCCCCAGTCATTGAGACTTCAATGAACATGCATGACTGTATTACGCCCCCTTCCTTCCCAAGGTTGGTTTGCCAGGTGTGAGGCCTGTGTAGCCCCTACTTACCCAGCTATTTTGGGAAACAAAGGCTTTGCTTTTGCTTTGAGTGCTCAGGTTATTTTCAAAAAACAGAGTCAAAGGGCCAAACCAAGTTCTTTGCCTCACACACAGTCATGGTCTAACTGCAAATGTTTGCAACCACTTTGCTATGTTGCTCTCTGCTCAGCTCTCTTTGGGTGTCAGGGACCCTGTCAGAACACCTAGGAGGGCAATGAGCATGGGCAATATTGTCCTCATTTGAGACATGCAATTCCTACCAGAGGTAGAGTGGCTTTCCAAAGGTCACACAATAGCAGGGTCAGAAATAATAATACAAAGGCTTCCAGGCTTCTGTTTCTACTGTATCATGCTATGGCTGCTAATTTCCCTGGCCTTCAAAGGCAATGAACAGACCTAGCTCAATTTTGCTAGCAAAATAATTACCTTGTCCTTCCACTGTTGAAGGTCTTTCTCCTCTTCTCTGATTAGCCATAGCTTGAGCGATAATTCCAAACAACTAGTGGTTAATTTTTAGTTTTGGTATAAAGGAGAAGGGAATGGACAAGAACAAAGAAACAAACTCCTCCAGCAAGGAAAACTTACCCAGAATACACTATACACACACACACACACACACACAAAAAAAAAAAAAAACATTATTTACACACAGCCTGCCATACATTGGATGGTCACAAGATTACCAGGTATTTTGGTATCATTTACACAAAGAAATCAAGAGAAAGATTTATAAATGGTTTTTGTCTTTTTCATGTCTCAAAAAGGCAATTCTTAACTAGGAAAAAGATTTTAACTCCCATTTTTAGGAGACATAAGTGCTCAGACACACTTAAAAAAATAATAAAAAACCAAACTCACTGCCCTCGAGTTGATTTGACTCATAATGACCCTTCCTCGGGTTTCTGAGGCAGTATCTCTATGGAAATAGAGTGCCCAGTCTTCCTTCCAAGGAGTGGCTGGTGGGTTTAAACCACCAGCTTTCTGGTTAGCAGTCAAATGCCTTAGGCATAGTCTTTCCCAGATACCACATTTCTAGGAAAGGGGTGAAGAGGGATCCTCCATGAAAGTGGTAATGCAGATGTGCCCAGAATACAGCCCTACCTGCATGGGAAGAGGAGTTCTGGTGGTGCAGTGGTTAAAGCATTCAGCCATGCACCAAAAAGTTCAGCAGTTTGAACTCACCAGCTGCTCCACAGGAGAAAGATGGGGCAGTCTGCTCCATAAAGATTTACAGCCTTGGAAACCCTGTGGGGTAGTTCTACTCTGTCCTACAGAATCGACTGGATGGCGGTGGGTTTGGTTTAGTGCACAGGGGAAGCCTAAGCCTCAAGGCTTGTTACATAGTCAGTTCCAGGTAACTTACCTGCATGCTTTCTGTGCTCCGTGGTTGTAAGTAAAAACTAGAGATACCTGGATTGACCTGGCAGTGCCATGACAGTATCAACCTAGCATGTCTTCTAAAAGCAAGACCAAAAGAGGTAGACAGATCTCCTCACTAGGAGATCAGTCAAGGTGGCTCCTTCATACTCTTCAGGAAAAAGAAGAGGGTGTCATCCTGAGTAGCACTCCAAAGGACAAGGTCACCATACACAAGGGCTATTTCAAAGACATAAGACTCCACTCCGGGGTGAGTCTGGGACACACAGTCAAATGTGAAGCTACTCATCATCTTTTAGACTACCTACCTCTGTTTGCCATTTCCTACATCTTGAGCTCCACCCTCTCAGTGTTGCCATAATTCATTTTCCCAGCATCTCTTGCTGTTGGGATGCAGAAATGTGACCTTGGCTTCAGCTATCAGACAGATCCATGGCAATATGATGATTCAGAAGGAAACGAAGGAAACACCAGAATCTACCATGGAGAGCTTGCAGCAGAATCCCCGGACTTCTTAGACACAGCTGTAAAGAAGCTTCCAGCATTTGGATACTGATATTGGCCAGTGTGAGCTGTAATCAGTGCCAAATGGTGGTAGCAATGGCACCTTCCTTGGAGCCTCTCTAAAGTATGAGTAGGTGCTGTTTCAACAAGGAGCAGTGCTATAGCCTGCAACTGATGTCTTTGCATGAAACAACTTCAAATCATCAAGGTGAAATATACACACTAAGAAGAACCAAGCTACTGTACTTTTGCCCAGAGACTCTGAGTTGGCTGGGACAGTGGAGGAATGCAGGCTTGGGAACCAGTCACACCTGTGTTCAAACCCTGGAGCTATCATTTACTGGTTCTGTCCTGCTGAATTAACTCCTAAACTTCAGTTGTCTCAAAAAATGGTGACAATAATATCCAATCACATAACTGTTACAAGAATTAACCATTAAGCAAGTACCATGAATAAGGTACTTGGCATTATGCTTGGAATAGTAGGTCTCCATGAGTATTTTTTCTTCTCCACCCTTTCTCTTAATACAGTTATCTAGTATACTAGCTTTTTTTTCTCCCCTAAGTTGCCATCTCCAAATCATTCAAGGTTTTGTAAGGAAAAAAAAAAAAAAAAAAGTCAAACAGGACAAGGTCATCAAGCATACCACCAGACACATTTTTCAAGTTGACAATGATCTACTCCTAACACTCCTGGGGTCTGTTTGATCAATGAACCATAAAGTCATCCAATTAGACTGTCATCCAGCCTGCATTTTGACATCTTGTACAAAAGGAATGTCCCTGTCAAACACTTGATAAAAACAACAGCAATAGCTGTTTTAAATCTGTAAGTCTAAAAACGTTAATTTAAAAAAAAGAAATGATGAGCTGAATCTGGTATGACTTTATAACACCACTCCTCATGTGTGTATAGCTTAGGGTGGCTTCCAGAGTCTTTCTCACACATTTGGTGTGGCCTTCACAACCACTCTAGAGACAGGAAGGGCCTCATTGAAGAATCCTGCTGGTTCCTACCAAAGATCCTGGTCTTCTCTGTGGTCACAGTCACATCACATAGGAATCCATTCTGGGATCCCGCTATTCACCTGGCTGCCAACTCTCACTAAGTAGTGAGAAAATGCTAGGTACAAGGCATTCAGACCTAGTGGAGCTTCAGCAGCAGTAGAGAGGGACAATTACATGAACAATGACCTTAAACTGTTAAAATGGGGAGCCCAGGAACCCTCAGCTGCACACCAGAGTTAGGGAGCTACAGGGAACGAACCCTTAAAAAGTTTCATTGTTTCCCCATTCTTTGAGCCATTCATGAAAATTCAGTACTCTCAGATACTATTCAGTTGGCTGTAATATTTTTTCATTGCTGCAAGGCAGTTTCAAACACCTTCTAGAACTCCCGAAACCCCAGATTAAAATAGTTGTGCATGATCTGGAAAGCAACAGGGGCCTCTGAAGGTTTCTAAGGGCAGGGTGATGAGATTAGAGATATGCTTGGTTCTAGATGGAGGAAAGGTAGAAAGGGAAGCAGGGGTCCCACAGATGGCTGTTTCAATCGTCTACTGAATATTGAGAAATGGCTGATGGCACAGGTATATTCATATGGAGATTCCACCCTGCATGCATCTCTGACTTTTTATATGTGCACTGCTCTCTTTAGACTCATAGCAAAAAGAAGTATGAAGTCATTCTGGATGGAGACTAAAAATAGCATGCTGTTAATTAACCTGATTAATAATTATTTTCTCCACTATAAAGAGCTTAAAAGGTTATACACATTAGGGCATCAGCCAAGGAAACTAAATATCCAGTAAATTATCACTGAAAACAATGTTTAAAATAGTTGCAAATCACTAAAATCTTAGAAATGTCAATTTAATGATGATATATAGTTTAAAAAAAAAAAAAAAAGCATAGAATGTCAATGTCATGTGCTGGATTAAACTATTCCAGAAATTTTCCCAGAGCAAGTCACATCCCAGTAGCTTTGTCAAGAGAAGTCACTCAAAATGAAAAAGGGTTTGCAGTCAATACTAGCAGTCATTGGCATCTCCTCTCTGTGTGACTGAGTGAAGAGACGGTAAGAGCTATGGTTATTGTGTATACTATG
Organism: Orycteropus afer afer; assembly: GCF_000298275.1. NCBI lineage: Eukaryota > Metazoa > Chordata > Mammalia > Tubulidentata > Orycteropodidae > Orycteropus > Orycteropus afer. The sequence continues at coordinate 6,065,658 of NW_006921728.1, read as the reverse complement.
TTAAGGCTTCACAGATGCCCATTTCTGGGGATGTGGGAACCGGTCTGCAGGGTCGACTGCTGCTCTTACCCAGCATCATCCTGGAAGCCTTCTAACTCGTCCCGCTGCTCTGCCAGCGTCGCTTCCAAATCCAGGTAGGCGCCATTGTGGGAGAGCTGCAGTGTGCAGTCATCGAGCTGCAAGAAAAAGAGCCCTGTTTAGCCCAGCCAGGTCCTGAGAAGGGGATTTTATAGGCACAAATCAGTGACCCTCTTGTGTTTCTTAAAAGCAAACATTGTTCTGAAATTTGGATCATAACTGAAAGTAGTAGTCTGTTGGTGCAGAAGATTGGGAGCAAACTGCATTCAGACTGGGCAGATATATGACATCTGTTACCTGGCATGAACAATGACCATAAACTGTTAAAATGGGAAGCCCAGGAACCCACAGTTGCACACTAGAGTCACACAGCTACACAGTACTAACACTGAAAAAGTTTCATTGTTTCCCCATTCTTTGAGCCATTTATGAAAATTCATACCAGTGGACACGGATGGAGGGAAGAAGGAGCCCTGTTGGTGCTACTTTCCTGTCTGAGGAGCCCAGAAAGAGGCATGGATTGGGGAGCAGGAACCAAGATGGTGGCCATGGACTGAGAGACAGAGTTTAAAGACAAATTGAGTGGGGAAAATGTGGTTTCCTTTGCTTCAGCAGGAGCCTGACCTATTCAGATTTCACAGTAGAAACCTTGCACGTTACAATCAATAGGTTTATACTTGAACTGAAAGAAATATTCTCCATCTGAATGGCAACATATTCTAATTTACAACATACCAAGGAGGAAATTGAATCTGTTACTTGTCTCATTTTTTTAAATTGATTTAACAAACACTTACATGGTGTCAATTATGTTTACAGCACTGCTCTAAACATTTTACACATTCTATCTTTTGATTCTCACAAGAACCCTGTAAGTTCCTCTGTTATCCCCATTTTACAGATAAGGAAGCTGAAGCACAAAAAAAAAAAAGAATAAATTACTTGCCCAATGTCATCATCTGGTGAATGGGAGAGCTGGGATTTCAATACCAGCAGTTTGGTTTGAGGTCATGCTATCGATGTCCACACTGTGCCTCCTCTCTGCAGCCCCAGACCTATATAAGACTTGAAAATTCACTTGCAAAATCCAGCTTGTGTCATCTGAGGGTTCCAGTATGGCTGTAGCAATGTCACTTGTTTGTCAGTCCTATTATTTTTTCCTCCTGGGCATGCATACTATATAGCCCAGGCTGCTTATAGTTGGGGTACAGCCACATAACTGACTACCACTCACTGGAATCTGGGTAGAAATGAAGTAGGTCCCCAATAGCCCTGTCCATAACACCTCCTACAGAAGTGTCCTCTTTTCATCTCTTGCCTACAGCCAAATGCAGAGGAGCCAGAGAAAAAATGTGAAATAGAAAGAGTTTAGGGTCCCTGCATCACTGTGTGGAAGAGAATGCTTTGCTGACGAGCCTCCACTGCCCCATCCTGCACCATATGAGCTAGAAATAAGCCTGCATTATGTTGAGTCCCTCAGACTGTGAGGTTGTTTGTTACAACAGCTAGCATTACATTTAGAAAGATTAATCCATTTAGAAACACAGGAAGATAATTTTACCAAAGAAGACTGAGAGTCACGTTATGAGAAAATCCAAATTAGTAACTTCCTGTTTGATTCTCAGGCTACAAAGGTCATTTGTATTATTATTCATCTATATGGTGATCGAGACTCTCATCACAGAAGTATACAAGAGATTGGGGAAAAGTGGAGACAAATACGTGGCTCCTTAACAACATCCAAGGAGCTCTGTAGCACAGTGAATAAGGCATCTGACTGCTAACCAGAAGGCTGGTGGTTCAAACTCACCAGCCACTCCATGGAAGCAAAACTGGGCAATCTACTTCCATAAAGATTTACCGCCTCAGAAACACAAAAGGCGTTACTATGAGTCGGAATTGACTCGATAGCAGTTGTTGTTGTTGTTAGATGCCGTCGAGTCATTTCCGACTCAGAGCGACCCCATGCACAACAGAACGAAACACTGTCCGATCCCACACCAGCTCCATGATCCCTGCTATACTTGAGCCCATCATCGCAGCCACCATGTCAATCCATCTTGTTGAAGGCCTCCCCCTCTTTCGTCAACCCTCCAACCTACCAAACATGGACATCCTTCTCCAGGGAATGGTCCCTTCTGACAACATGACCAAAATAGGTGAG
>NW_006921728.1:6061095-6062551 GCF_000298275.1 Orycteropus afer afer | reverse complement strand
CTTGCACCTCTGGAAGTTCTCTGTCAATATACTGCTACAAACATTTTTGAATTATCTTCAGTAAGATCTTACTTGTGTGTGATATTAATGATATTGTTCTATAATTTCCACATTCTGTGGGATCACCTTTCTTTAGAATGGGTACAAATGGCAGTAGGTTTGGTTTTTGGTTTTAACAACATCCAGTTAATTTCACCCTATAAGTGAGACTTCAAACAAGGAATTAGCCTCTTTTGATAGAAAAGCTTCGCTTATTATCAGTAAGAAAAATATAGACTGTGATCTTGTTTAGAAGGGTATCTATAACAGGCTGCTAATTCTTGTAGAGACCCCACAGAGTCCCTTGTTTCTTGTTATCCTGAACAAAATGAAAGGAATTTGTTCTTTATTATTTGTGGGAAATACCTAGTTAAATCATTTGAAGGGGTTAATCCTATTTGATTCACTTTTTTTATTTCTTTAATAAAAAAAAGAAACTGCTCCTTAAAACTACTAATGAAAGGCATGCTGGTGACTCTCAGCACACTTGCCTGAGTTTTTATGGATCATCTGGCCTGAGAAAGCATTTAAATATGAGGACCAAATTGGTTAAAGTCACTGTACTCAGGGTTTCGGGAAAAGACAAAGAGGCACACCTTCTCCAAACAGGGAAGCAGCAGACAAGTCTCTTGACCCAAAAGCCTCCTGTGGACTGAAATCATTGCTATAGGAAAATTCCATGAGAAACTGTCTCTGTTAACATGTACACTGGACCATGTGTATAGTTGTAATCACTGGCATTTCACTTGTGCTTTGAATTTCCACGTCCTTTGTTAATTAATAAAACTTACTTAGTGCATTCTGTTGACAGTATCAGTGCTATTGCTTATTTTTAATTCCACATATAATCAACAGACAAGAGGATGGGGATAATAGAAGTCCCTTAATCCATAGCAATTTCTTTTTGCCTCAAGACCCTGGAAACATATGCACTAAGAGAAAGCAGCTTTTGGATAAAGGGTTTCTGCTTTGCCTCAAGGGAGCCTGAGTCATTCTGAGGCTGTGGGCCATCCTCAGTCCAGAGGGAGAGAACCAGGTAGGACAGGAAGCCCCACTATGGCATGGAGAGAGACAGTTAGGATATACACATGTGTGGGGTACAAATATTTCCACATGGCTGACTGCAAGCTACCAGCATGAAGTCACCAAGCATGAAATAGGAAAGAGATTCGCAGTAGAGAGTAGTCTATAATATTTTATCATACATATATCATACATATGGATCAACACGGGCTTGTGCTTACTCACTGATCTGCACTGAATACTTTCCCTTGTTACCCTCCCGAGAGGGACCGGGTCTCCGGGAGCAAGGTGGGCACGGGCGGGCTTGTGCTTACTCACTGATCTGCACTGAACACTTTCCCTTGTTACCCTCCCGAGAGGGACCAGGTCTCCGGGAGCAAGGTAAGCACGGGCG
>NW_006921728.1:6025423-6057891 GCF_000298275.1 Orycteropus afer afer | reverse complement strand
GGGGAGGCCTTCAAGGAGATGGATTGACATGGTGGCTGCGATGATGGGCTCAAGTATAGCAGGGATTGTGGGGCTGGCGCAGGATCGTGCAGTGTTTCGTTCTGCTGTGCATGGGGTCGCTATGAGTTGGAAACGACTCAATGGCACTTAACAACAACATGGATCAACACAGTATGAAGGAATATGAAGGAGCCTTGGTGGCACAATAGTTAAGTGCTCGGCTGATAAATGAAATATTGGCACTGTAACATCCCCAGTGGCTCCATGGGAAAAAAGACCTGGTGATCTGTTCCCATACAGATCACAGTCTAAAAAAACCCTGTGGGGTACTTCTGCTCTGTCATGTGGGCAACTGTAAGTTGAAAATTGACTCAAAGGCACCTAACAACAACATATATATGTAGTGTGTGTGTATATGTATATACATGCACATTATATACACAGATTAAATAAGCATAAATAACCTCAAGAACACAGCAGTAAACACAGTAAAATAATTAGGAAGTGCTATATTCTGAGTATTTATCACCTTTGTTTTTAACATAACTTATTTAATCATATGTTTATACAATTTGATCTTTAATAATGACTGTGCTTAACAACCGACTCACAAAATTCCTGAGAATTTAATGATTGGCCCTTGTGCACCACCCAGGCCAGCTCTAGCACACACTCCTCTGGCCCTTCCACGTCATTAATTTGAAGTACCTGAAGTGGAGATAGCAGGAAGTGGATGGAAAGGCTGGAAGATCCTGTTTTAGGCTTTCAGTCCTCACCAACCCCACCCAAGCCTTCCTTAGTTGGGATCAGAAGTGGGGGATCTACTAGAGGTTGGCAAATGCAGCCCTATGCTTAATGGCAAATTGGTGGCTATTTTGCACATCATCTCTGCCCTGTACCTCCCAGTTTTATTCCCAGGAACGCGGAGCATATACCTTGCTTTCCTGGCACTCACCCTGGCCTGTCTCGGCACACTCCCAGCCAGCCCCACATCACAACCTGAAGCCCCGCAATCTCCCTGGCTTCTGACAACAGAATCTCGAAACCTTAGCAGAACAATCTGTTCTCACATTCACAGCATCATAAACTACTACCATCTCCGTAGTTTAATTGTAGCAAAATTATATACAGGCACAGGCCAAGCACCAAGGAGCATATACACATAAGCTTCCTTTCCTCCAAGAGATCATCATGTTACTGAACAAGTATGAGACGCAAATGGAACACAATAAAAAGTCCTTTAACGCGGCTGTCAAAGGGTGTCGAAGCTTATCCTCAGTGATATCCGTAAGCCACAAAGGGAATGAGCAGCCACAGCCGGCAGAGATCTGCACGCCCTCCATAAAGCTTCCCAGACCCTCTTTGAAAGTCTGCCAATTCTTCCTAAGCAAGTGTCCTGACTGCCACCCCCCATTAATGGTTGAACAAGCCTCTCCCCATTTGCCTTACCAGACTTGCTAAATCAACTAAAACAGAAAAGGGAGTACTGTCTCTAGGAGTTCCTGGGTGATGCAAATGGTAAGCACTGGACTATGAACAGAAAGGTCGGCAATCCTAACAGACCTGCTTCTGAACGGTCACAGCCTTGCAAACCCTATAGAGCAGTTCTATTCTGCACATGCGGGGTCACCATGAGTCAAAAGCAACTTGATGGCAACTGTAAAAGCAAAATCCCTGTGGAACTGTATGTGGAGTATTCACATGAGGGCCATGAAAAGGGGCAAAGTCAGATACTGGCCACCCTTTGGGAGACAAGACATGGTACCCAAGGGTTCTAACAACACAGGCACCCAGTGAATATACACGTCAACACACACTTTACTGCCATCCCACAGCACAAGCCCTGTCTCATTCTACTCGAGACACATGAGATTAATGTTTAAACCATCACATGAGCCAAGGGGCAAGAATAAAGGACTTTGTTGCTGGCTTGACACACTGAAACAGTAAAATCCCCTAAGCACTTTGGGAGACATGGGTCATCTTTATGGGTCCTTTTATACACAAATTGATAGGCACACAAAATGAATTCTTCATTCTTGTCAGTGACAGCTACGTGACTGTTATACAGTTCCACAAGAATGCAAAAACAACATGAATAAGCAGCAAAGGAAATTAATTCCAATCTGATTATAAAACAAAGATTGTGACAGACTTATCTAAGCCTTCTCTACAGAGGAACGGACTCAGACACATCCCTGCCAGGCCCATCTCTGATGGGGACCTCGAGGACAGTTCCGACACTGAGGCAACCTGATCCCTCCCTTGGCCTCTCATGTCAAATGTCTTCCCAAATGACTTAAGGTCCCTGGAATTTCCTGACTCCAACAATTTTCATGTCAACCCTGATCCCCTGGCAGCATGGCCCCTGCACTCCTTTCTTGGCTCCAGGTTTGGTGGCCAGGACACTGCTGGGCACTTCAGGACATAAGACAAAGCCAGGAGCCACGTGGGCAGATAACGTTACAGAGCTATTATAGAAGTGCAGTTGATTAGGGAAATTTAGGGGCAGGGGCAGTGGTGCACCAGGAAACCATCAGATCAGGTTGCAGGCTCCAACAGTCTAGGTGGTAAACCCGTGGCCAAGATTCTGGAGGGGGTGGGGTACTCAGAAAGGAGTCAGGCAAGATCTACATTAAGGGTTCTTCCAAGTCCCCTGAAATGTCATGCTGCCCATCCCAGGTCAAAACAAACCATTAAAGTGGGTCCTTATTCTCTGAAGATGTAGAAAGAACTTTCTACTCCTTGCAAGAAGCCTGCATAAGGTCACTCAGGGGTTCTTTTTTCCTGCCCCTACAAAGATAGTGTATTCAGAAAGAAAGGGCACCTTAAGGAAAAAATCAAATATCTCACTGTCCTGGGGGAAAAAAGAACCTCACACACCATCCTGAAAAAGAAAAAAAAAAAAAAAAATCTAAGACAAAGCTGATGTCATGTTTCTCAATTTATATATTCTTTTCTTTCTTTAATCCAATGAATTAGTGTTTAAACCATCACATGAGCCAAGGAGGAAGATTAAAAGGCTTCTTTACTGGCTTGACACACTGAAACAGTAAGATCCCCTAAGCATTTTGGGGGATATGGGGCACCTTTATGCATTATTTTTATACACAAATTGATAGGTACACAAAATGAATTCTTTAGTCTTGTCAGTGGTAGCTAGGTAACTATTACAGCGTTCCATAAGAATGCAAAATGTGAATAGGCAGTGAGAGAAGTTAATTCCAATATGATTATTATAAAATAAAGATTTAGACAGACATATTCAAGGCTTCTCTACAGAGTAAGGAACTCAGACACCTCCCTGCCAGACCCATCTCTGATGGGGACCTCAGTTCCGACACTGAGGCAACCTGATCATTCCCTTGGCCTCTCATGTGTGTGACCAGGGTGGTTTAATGATTGTCTGGGTTTTGGTAGTAAGCCCACAGTGATGCTTAGTCTAAGCAATAAAATTTCTATGTAACCCTGAAATAAATTTGCATGGAGCTATTCTACAAATATGCACTAGGACTAGCCTTTAAACTAATTTTGGTAATAGTTAAGAAGTGGGAAAATATATGTTGCATTTAAAGAAAAAAAAATTCAAAAAATGTTAGAATAAATGTCATTTGCTTTTGTCATTTAACTGATGGGACAGACTGTAAAAACAGTGACAAATTCCTCCCATCCCCACATCCATAGCCTTATCATGAGACTTTATAGCAACTCCCATCAAGAAGTGGGATCTTTCTCTACTCCTGGAATCTGGGCTGGCCTTGTGTGTTGCTTTGGTCAACTTAGCTTTGGTAACTTAGCAGAGACTTGAAAAGCACTGTTCACAAGGCTGCCCTCTCTCACTGATCTTAGAACCCTGCCACCACATGAAGCAGCCCAGGCTAGCATGCTCAAGGATAAGACTCATGGCCTGGCTGCTCCTGCTGTCCCCACCAACAGCCTGCCAACTGTAACATCTGAAGGAGGCCAACCTAAATCATCAAGCCTCCAGATGACCCACCAGCTGACAGAAGACACATGCAGGAGACCAGCAGAATCAGCCAAGCTGGCCCAAACCAGAAGAAGCATCCAGTAGACAGAGAGACTTGTGAGCAACAATAAAATTGCTGTTGCTTTAGGTCAATCTCCTCTTCCACAGGGCTTCTCCAACCCACGGCAGACAGGTGGCCTCCAAAGGACTGCAACTTCCACACTCAGCAGTGCTTGGAATCTATAACACACTATGACAGTGCCACCTCGAGGTGGGGAAGCCACCATCACACCCCACCCCAAGACATCAGAAAATACATACACTGGGCCCTGACACTGACCGTTCTTGAACCCAGGCTCCCACTGGATGGCAGCTTTTGCTGGGTGGCAGCAAGGAGGGGGAAGCCTGGGGTGCTAGGGACTGGGGAGCAGTCAGTCAAGAACCCTCCAAGGGAGATGAGGAAGCAGCAGCAGATTGGACTAACGGTTCAAACCCACCAGCCACTCCTCAGAAGGAAGGTTGGGCTCAGTTGGGGAGCCTTCCTGGACACAGCAGATTTCAGACTTGACTCTAGGCAATGAGAAGCTGTGAAATGGTTATAAACATAGGAGGAGAAGACTTGATTTGCAGTGTGGGGATGGAAGAGGAAGACAAGTGACGAGGCCACAGTAGGAATCTGAAGCAAATCAGAATTTGAAGGTGGTTGGAGTAATGGAAATGGAGAGAAAGGAAGGGAAGGGACAGGTTCCTTCAGGGAAAAGGGGAGAAGGAAAAGCAGGCAGGACTTGGTGAAATGATCAGATGTGAAAACATCTGGCAGAGAGGCATCAAAGATAACTCTTGGGTCTCTTCCTTGAACAAGCTAATAAATGGTGGTACCATTACCCACATGGGAAACATTAGATAAAAAGCTATTTGGGGACAGAGAGATAGGATAAAAATTGGGATATTTATTTTAAACATGTTACTTGTCTAAGACAAATAGAGAATTGGATATTTGGGTTTGAACTTGAATAAAAATGTGGTGGTTGTTATCCCAGAAATGCATTAGCATGCCTAAAGACAACAGCTAATGCTTCAGGCTCTTTAACGGTATCCCTTTTTTCATTCCTGATATTGGTGATCTGTGTTTTCTCATTTTTCTTCTCTAACAGTTTAGGAGAGTTCCTTGTCTTGGGCTGGGTTCTCTAGAGAAGCAAAACTAGTGAAGCTTAGAGAGAGAGAGAGAGAGAGAGAAATGTATCTCAAGGAAATGGCTCAAGTAGTAGTAGAGCCTAACCCAAGAGTTGTTCGACCCAGGTCAATGGGTCAACCATGAAGCTAGAGGCTTCTCCTGGCAAGTCCCTAGTCCATACAACAAGCATAAGCTGGAGGCTTCTCCTGACTCATGCAGCTGCAGGGGCTGATGAAGGAGGATGGCAGCAGGCTGCTGGCTTCAGTGGATGATAAATGCAAGATCAGCAGGTAAAATGTCAGATTGCTGGTTCACAATCCACAAAGGTAACAATCCCAAGATCAGCAGGCAATAGAGCAGGCCATTGATTCAAGTCCAGGAACCAGAGATGATGATGAACTAGATGTAGGATCAAGATCCAGCAGAAAACTAGAGAAGTTTCCCAGAGCATCCATATATACATTGGAAACAAGGTACACCCCAGAGAAAACTTCCTTTCAATTGACTGGCTGCTCATAGTACATCTCACCATGAAAGTAATTACATTATATCAGTTCTCCTCATAGGGGATGACTACATCATATATGCTAAACCACTTAGAATCATGGTTTAGTCAAACTGACACACAACCTTAATTATTACAGTCCTTTATCAGTTTTATTAGTCTTTTCAAAGAATCATTTCATTGTATTGCTTTTCCTCTACTTTAACTTTTCTATTTCGTTAATTACTGTTCTTTGTTTTTTCTAATTTTTAAAGTCTTACAATTTTCATTTATTCTTCCTTCTAACTGTATACATTTAACACTATTATTTCTCTGAATCAGGTTAGCTACAGCCCACAAGTTCTGATATGTCATATTTTCATTATCTTTTGTTCTAAATATTTCTAAATTCCACAAGGATTTCTTCTTTGACCCATAGATTATTTAGAAGTATATTAGAAAATTTCCAAATATTTAGGAATTTACTCATATTTTTTCTATATCTAATGGATATATAGCTGCATTTCACTAAAGTGAGAAAATATACTCTGCATAATTTCAATTTTTTAACATTCCTTGAGACTTTATAGCCCACTAAATGTAAAGCATACAATTCAATGGTTATTAGAATATTCACAGAGTTGTGTATAGGTCACCACAGTCAATTTGAGAACTTTTATCACCCCAAAAGGAAACCATTAGCAGTCATGTCTCATCAACTTTTATAGCTCTAGGCTACTATACTTTATTTTATGTCTCTATAATCTTGCCTATCTGGACACTTCATACAAACAGAATAAAATGTGGTCTTTTTTGACTGGTTTCTTTCACTTAGCATAATGTTTTCAAAGTTTACCCATGTCAGAACATGTATAAGTATTTTGTTCCTTTTTATGGCTAAATAATAATATATTATATGAATATACCATATTTTGTTTACTCATTCATCAGTTGATTGTCATTTAAATTGCTTCCACTTTTGGACTACTATGAATAAAGCTGCTATGAACATTGGTTCTGTGTTCATATATTACACATATTTCTTGGGTATATACTTAGGAATGGAATTGCTGCATCATATGGCAACTCTATGTTTAACCTTTGAGGAACTGCCAGATTGTTTTCCACAGTGGCTGCATCATTTTACATTCCTATCTGCAATGTATGAAGATGCTAATATCTTGACAACTTTATCAATACTCATTAATATCTGAGTTTTTTTTATTATATCTATGCATGTGATGGTAAAGTAGCAACTCATTGTGATTTTGATTTGCGTTTGACTAGTGGCTAATGACTTTTAGCTTCTTTTCATGTGCTTGCCAGCTATCTATATATCTTCTTAGGAGAAATGTCTATTCAGATCCATTACCCAGTTTTTAATGGGTGATTTGTCTGTTTATTGTTGAATTATAATTGTTCTTTATATATTCTAGAAACAAATCTCTATCAGATATATGATTTGCTAACATTTTCTCCTATTCTGTGAGCTTTCACTTTTCACTTTTTCAATGATGTCCTTTGAAACACAAGTTTCTAATTTTGATATAGTCCAATTGACATACTTTTTTCTCTTGTTGATTGCATTTTTTAAATCATATCGCCTTCAGTTTTAAAGGATAGTTTTGCTGAATATGAAATTCTAGATGGTACTTGTTTTCTTCAGTACTGTAAAACTGTCACTCCACTGTCTTCTGGTTTACATCATTTCAGTTGAAATATCAGCTGCCAGTCTTATTGTGGCTCATTTGAAGATAATCTAATTTTTTCTGGCTGTCTTCATATTTTCTTTGTCTTTGAGTTTCATCAGTTTCACTATGATGTGCTAATGTGTGGTTGAATTTGTATATATCCTGTTTGAGCTTCTTCACTTCTTCAATTTGTGGCTTGATGTCATTTGATGGTTTTGGAATATCTTGGCCATTATCTCTTCAAATGCCCATTATTCTTCTTCCATTCTAAGATTCAAATACAGTAAAACTTGAGAAAAGTGGAACCTATGTAGGTAGAAACCTGTCATAGAAAGAAAACTCAAGTATTTTCCATTAGTAGAAAATGATAGAAAACTGGTATCCTACATTCAACTTGTGAAACCCAGAAAAACACAGTACTGTTGAGTTCCAGCTCTCACAGGTTTCCCTGAACATGTATTTTACACCCACGTCTCACATGCCTCTTGCACTCTTTCCTCATTTTCTGCATTTTGCCCTTCATACATTTGTCTTAAATATCTTTTACTGACCTGCCTTCCAGATCATTAGCTTTCTGATCATCTTTGTCTAATTTTCTGTTGAATCCAACCACTCCATACTTAATTTTTATACTTTTCATTTCTACAATTTCCACTTTATTGTTTATATTATGAAGATGGTACAGGATTGGGCAACATTTTCTTCTGTTTTTACAAGGTCACCATAAGTTGTAGCGAACTCCATGATAACTAACAACAACAAATTAATATATATATATATATCCATTTTTTGTTTTGTTTGTTAAAATTCTGTATTTTGTCCATTTTCTTGAGTATATTTATCACAATTGTTTTAGAGATCATGTCTGATGACTCTAGTAGCTGGATCACCTATAGATGTTTCTACGGTCTTTTTTTATTATTTTTTTTTCTTGGTAATGTCTCTGGTGACATCAGGTTAATTTTTATTGAATTCAATCATTGTTTATGAATAATTTCAGAGACTCTGGATTAGATCTTCCTCCAGACAGGATTTCCATTAGCTTCTGACAAGCCATAGTAGATCACCTTAATCTAATCAAGAATTGAACTTATTCAAAACTGGGTTTCAAACTTTGTAAGGTCTAGTCTATTTTCAGTTAGCCCTTACTTCTAGAGTGTAATCATTTAATGGTCACAATTGAATGCTTGGAATGTTTATCAGAATCCTTCTACCTCTGTAATCCCTGATCTTTACATTTTTTTTTCTTTCTCCCCAGCAATGTGGAACTGCTGGTATCTCTGCTTAACTCCTCAGTCTACTCAGTTACATTTGGATTATCTTCATCTCTGCACCTGCCACTGAGGAACCAGTAAATATGTCAAGATGAAAAGCAACTTACAATGTCAGGTGCAATTAGTTTGGCCTCAATGAGTTATTTCTCTCTCTGAGTATTTGGCTTCTCAAGTCCTAGCCATCTTGGTAGCTCTCTGATACCTTCATATAAATATCTTTGATTCTTCATCTAGTTGCTCTGGGTAGAATGATTGGCCAACTACAACCTAATTCATTATAGACTGAAGCAGAAGTCCAAAACAAGCTAATTTTTAAAAGCTAAAGACTTAGTATGAATTAACATGAATTATTTAATCCTCACAAAAATTTACGAAGAAGGTACTATTATTACTTTCATCTTGTAGTTGATGTAAAACCATAGCATAAGCTCTAACTTTCCAAGTAACTTGCCCAAGATTACCACAATTAGTAGCAACTGAATCCAGACTACATGGCTCCTGAGACTGTGTTCTTAGCCACTGCAAAACAGAATAGAGAATGAGGAAGAAAAAAAGATACAGGAGTAAGCCTTCAGGAAGTTCAACATTTAGAGAATGGGTTATAATAAAGGAGACTGAGAAGAAACAGTCAAAACACAGAAGGAAAACCAGAAGAAGGTTGTCATAAAAGCCAATGAAGACCTGATACATGCTGTAATATTGATGAGCCTTGAAAACATAATGCTGAGTGAGATGAGTTTTCGTAGAGGGACATATATTGTATGATTCCACTTACACAAAATATCTAGAATAGGCAAGTATACAGAGACTGAAGTTTGTTAGTAGTTACAAGAGGTGAAAGGGAGGGACTCACTGCTAAGCAGACACTGAGCCTTTGTTAAGGGTGATGGGAAATTTTGGAAATGGATAAAGGTAACGGTTGAACAAAATGGTAAATATAATGTCAATGAATTGTACATGTGAAGTATGCTGAAAAAGCAAACAAGTTGTTACATATATATTTACTGCCACAACAGCAAAAATCCAAGAGAAGAGAGTATTTAAAAGAGAACACAACTGATAAATGTTGATAAGGGGTCAAGTGAGATAAAGATTGTAAAAACTTATGTTTGGAAAAAAAAAAATGGAACCTGGTATTATTATCAGCTGCTCACGTCTTCAAACAGAAAAACTAAAACCCTCTCAAATACACAGGGCACATTCAATACTAACATCTCATCTTTCTTAAACATTCACTGAACACATACTACATTCCAAGTGTACTTGCTTATTTTGCCTGCCATGGTGAGGCACCTCAAAACAGTCTTCAGTAGCTCTAAAACATAACTAAATTCATGTACCTAAAATGGAACATTCAATTATTGGAGAAGCCATACAAATAAGATCACTCTTACTGATTCTCTTTAAAAATCTTCAAAATTGTTACACAAAATTTAAAAGGTTACTTTTAACATAATATTGCTTTCTTCCTCAAAAATCTCTATTATCGGACTTGCAGCAAGATGGTGGAATAAGCAGACAAGCTACACAGACCCTCTGCAACAAAGAAACAAGAAACCAATTGAAACAGATACAGAAGATAATCCTGGAACCCTAAACTTTGAAGGAAAAGATAAAGAAGTGGATTAAATACCAAATAGTAGAAAAACCTGAATGAAAACAGCAAATAAGGAGACAGCCTGAGCTGTGGACTGTCAGCTGTCCTGAGGGCACAGCCATTTTGAATATTTGCAAGTGGCATTCTGATCTGGACAGCAACTTGAGAATAGGTTCCACTTGCCGAGGACAGCATGAGCAACCAGACTGGAGGCTGATGACTAGAAAGATGTGATTTCTCTTCTCACACCCTAATTTTTTTTCTCTCTCTCTCTCTTTCCCTTCTCTGGTTCTTGTTTAGTATTTTTTCTTCTTCCTTTGTCCTGATTCTCTACTTTTTTCTTTCTTTTCCTCCTTTAGTTCTTCCCATCCTTTGTTTTTCTTTTTGCAGTTTTCTCAATTTTTTTTTATTATTCTTTTTCTCTTCCTCTTTTCTCTTATGTCCCTACCCCCAGATATTGTGGAGTTTTTCTTCTCTTATCTCTTTATCTTCCTCTTCTTTTTTTTTTGGGGGGGGGGGAACAACTGTTCCTGTTTGTTTATGCAGTTTGTGTCTTTTGTTCTCTTGTTTTTATATTTCTGCTAGTATTTTGTTTTGTGTGTGGGAGGGTTGTTTTATTTTGTTGTCTGAGTGGGAGACAATAACTATTCCCATAGGATCCACCATACCTGTACCTCCTGCAGCCACACCCATTGAGTGAAGGCCACCACTAGATTCTGCACCAAGTGGCCAATGATAGATGGTGGCTAATACTAGTTCAACTCACTCTCAACTTCTTTTCATGAATATCTAACAGAGATCTGTGCATACACTCTCATTCTCTATCATATCCACCAAAAGATAGGTGGTGAATACTTGCAAGCTGCCAACTAGTGAACAGAGGAACAAAGTATCCTGCTCACACAGATATATCAAAACAAAATAAAGAAAAAAAAAAAAATCTTGGGTGAATCACACCAACATACAATCACCAATTAAATATAAATACAACAACATTACGCTGTCTTGGAGACAACCAACCATCCCACTCCACATGAAGCAAAATAAATTAACACAAACAAGGAAACAGAACACAGACCCAGAAAACTTCCTGGAGGAAGCAGCAGCATTGGAATTCCCTGATAAGAAATTCAAAAGAATTATATTTAGTTACCTTCAATGGATTAAGAGACAGATCAAGGAAAACACAGACAAAACTCTTTAACAATTTAGAAAATAATACAAGAACAAACTGACAAAATCAGCAAAAATTAGAAACCATACAAAAACAACAAATAGAAATTCAGAAGATTAATATTAACGTTTCAGAAATAGATAATACATTGAATAGGCAGAGGAGTAGAACTGAATCAATGGAAGACAGAAATATAGAAAGACTGAAGACAAATCCTTCAATACTACTTTATTAAGGGAGCAATCAGAAAAAGAGATCAAAACAAAATGAAGAAAGTGAGATTAATATGGGACATCATCAAGAGGAATAACATACTAGTAATCAGAATTCCAGAACAGGAAGAGACAAATAAAACCACAGAGAAAATTGTCAAAAGATTTTTTGGAAGAGAATTTCCCTAAGATGAAAAAAGATGAGAAGATATCCATTCAAGAATTTCCACAAACCCCAGACAGGATAGACTCCAAAGGAAAATCACCAAGACATATCATAACCAAAACCAAAACAAAGAAAGACTCCTGAAAGCAGCACAGGAAAAATGAAAAGTTAACTACAAAAGGCAATCAGTAAGATTAAGGTCTTATTTCACAGCAGAAACCATGTAGGCAAGGAGGCAATGGGATAATATATAAAAAAAAACCCTGAAAGAAAAAAAAATTTCCAACCAAGAATTATATACCCAGCAAAACTGTCCCTCAAATATGATGGAGAAATTAGGACATTTCCAGATAAATGAAAGTAAGGGAATTTGTTAAAACCAGATCAACCTTAAAATAGATGATAAAGGGAGTCCTTCAGACAGATAACTAATAATAGCAGACAACTGATGACTGACACACATGACAACATAGGACAGAAACCAACCCAGTTATAGAAGTATACAAGGTAAAATAAGTTTACAAGACTGCAAACAGGGAACCAGAGACATCACTTGGTAAATGAGGACAACTACAACTCAAAAAGGGAATAAATAGTGTAGGTACATAACTTCCAAATGATGAGAAAGTCAAGACAGTTGCAAAATAGAACAGACTGTTCTAAACTTGGGAAGACAATTATAAATCACAAGGTAACCTCAAAGAAAAATAATAAACTTCTGCAGCAAACTAACAAAGAGGAGAGACACAAATATTTAACAAATACTGAAAGAATAGCAATGAAGGAAATAATACAATTCATAAATAAAACAAGCTCAGCACAGAAAATTATATGGAACAAAGAAATCAGCATCACCTCAAAAACAAAAATGACAGTGACAAATTCATACTTTTAGATAAGTACACTGAATGTCAATGGATTAAATGTACCACTCAAAGAGAAGGAGATTTGCAAACTGGCTAAGAAAACATGACCCATCAATATACCATCTACAAAAGACTCACCTTAGACACAAAGACAAAAACAGACTAAAAATCAAAGGTTGGAGAAAGCTATATCAAGAAAATGGCAATCAAAAAAGAGCAGGAGTAACAATATTAATTTCTGATAAAACAGACTTTAAGACAAAAACTACCATAAGAGACAAGGAAGGACATTATACAATGATTAAAGGATCAATTGAACAACAGGACATGACAATAATAAAAATCTACACACCCAATGAAAAAGCCCCCAAAAACATAAGTAAGACTTTAACAGAATTGAAAAGACAAATAGACAACTGCACAGTAATGTTGTTGTTGCTGCTGTTGTTATGTGCCATCAAGTCTTCTCTAAATCATAGTGACCCCTCCTTGGGTTTCCAAGGTAGTATCACTACAGAAGTAGATCACTCAATCTTCCTTCTGAGGAGTGGCTGATGGGTTTGAACTGTCAACTTCTGGTTAGCAGTCAAGTGCCTTAGGCATTACTCCACCAGAGCTCCTTCACAGTAATAGTAGAAGACTTTAATACATCAATTTCAATGACAGATAGAACAACTGGAAAGAAACTCAACAAAGATGCAGAAGAACCAAATACTATGATCAACCAACTTGTAGAACTTTATAGAAATCTACAGAGCACTTCACCAAATATACATTCTTTTCCAGTGTACATGGAACATTCTCCAGGATAGACAATATGTTAGGGCACAAAGCAAGCCTCAACAAATTTAAAAACATCTAAATAATGCAAAGCATCTTCTCAGATCACAACACTATAAAATTAGAAATCTATAATAGAAGACCAACAGAAAAAGAGGAAATGTATGGAAATTGAGTAATACCCTCCTTAAAAATCACTGGGTAATAAAAGAAATTAAAAATTTCCTCAAATCAAATGAGAATGAAAACATAACATATCAAAATCTTTGGGATACAGCAAAAGCAGAGATCAGAGGCCAATTTGTAGCAATAAATGCACACATTGGGAAAGAAGACAAAACCAAAACCAATACCTTGACTTAACATCTCCAGCAATTAGAAAAAGAGCAGCAAAAAAAGCCTACAGTCACAAGAAAAGAAATAATAAATATTTCAGCAGAAATAAATGAACAGAAAATAGAAACACTATAGAAAAAAAAAATCAACAAGACTAGAAGTTGATTCTTTGAAAAGATTAATAAGATTGACAAACCACTGGCAAACCTAACAAAGGAAAAGAAGAAGATGCAAATAACGTGAATAAGAAATGAAATGGGTGACATCACAACAGAACTAACCAAAATGAAAAGGATAATATCAGGATACTATGAAGAACTATACTCCAACAAATTTGAAAGCCTAGAAGAAACGGGCAGATTTCTAGAAATATGCTACTTACCTAAGCTAACACAAACTGAGGTAAAAATTTTGAACAAACTCATAACAAAAGAAGAAACTGAATAAGCCATTGAAAAATTACCAACAAAAAAAGTCCTGACACAGATGATTTTACTGGAGAATTCTACCAATCATTCAGAGAAGAGCTGACACCAACCCTACACAAACTATTCTACAACATAGAGAAGGATGGAATCCTCCCAAATTCATTTTATGGAGCAAGCTTAACCATGATACCAAAAACTGGAGAGTCTAGATAGAATGGGAGGAAAAAAGTAGAACAAAATTCAAAAACACTACAATGACCATAATCACTGATTGGATAGAGTCTGATTGAACTCCCAAGGCTATGGCCCTAGGTTACCCTCTGGGCATAGAAATGGACTCACTCCCATGGATTGGCCATCAGCCCAATGGAAGAAAGACTTACATGCAGAAGACCTACTCCAGGGTGATGCACACACCTACTCTAAGGAGATGCACTCTCCTTAGAGCACTCAGCCATGAGACACCAGGGGGCTGCATTCACAAAGAGGGAAAGCTGGCCAGAGAGGAATGCATACTTAAGGAGAGCACAGGGAGGGGTAGTCACAGGGACAAAAGGGGAGGAGAGTTTTTTATGATTGGGTATGGTAATTAAGGTGTGAAATCAAATGTGCATGAACTATTCGATGTAAAACAAATTTGCTTTGCAAATTTTCACCCAAAAAAAAAAAAAAAGAAACAGGCAAAGACACCACTAAAAAAAGGAAAACTACAGACCAATAATCCTTCATGAATATAGACTCAATAATCTTCAACAAAATCCTAGCCTACAGACTCCAAAAACATATCAAAAAAATAATACATCATGACCAAGTGGGATTCATACCAGGTATGCAAGGATGGTACAACATTAGAAAAACAATCAACATAATCCATCACATAAGTAAAATAAAGGAAAATGATTATATGATCATACCATTCGATGCAGAAAAGACATCTGGTAAAATCCAATACCCACTCTTGATTTAAAAAAAAAAAAAAAAACTCTCAGAAAACTAGGAATAGAAGAAAAATTCCTCAACATAATAAAGGGCATATACGCAAAACCAACAGCCAACATTATTCTCAATGGAGAGAGAATGAAAGCATTCTCCTTGAGACCAGGAACCAGATAAGGATGCCCTTCTATTCAACACTGTATTGGAAGTTCTACCGAGGCAATCAGGCAAGAGAGAAAAATAATAGGCATCCACATTGGTAAAGAAGAAGTAAAACTATCCCTATTTGCTGATGATATGATCCTATATATATAGAAAACTCAAGAGACCCAGCAGGAAAACTACTGGAACTAATTGAGAGATTTAGCATAGTGGCAGGATACAAGATCAACATACAAAAATTGGTTGGATTCCTCTACACTGGGAGCTCTGATAGCATAGTGGCTAAGGTACTTGACGGCTAACCAGAAGGCTGGTGGTTCAAACCCACCAGCCACTCCTCGGAAGGAAGATGGGGCAATCTACTTCCATAGTGATACTGTCTTGGAAACCCAAGGAGGGGTCGCTATGAGTTGGGTCTGACTCGACTGCACATAACAACAACAACAACCTCTACACCAGCAAAGAGATCTCTGAAAAGGAAATCAATACCATATACAGGAGCTATCAAAAAGGTAAAATACTTGGGAATAAATCTTACCAGATTTATCTTACCAGACACAGAAGACCTATACAAAGAAACTACAAAACACTACTTCAAGAAACTATAAGAGAACTACATAAATGGAAGAACATACCATGCTCATGGAAAAGAATATTGAACATTGTGAAAAGATCAGTACTACCCAAAGCAATCTATACATTCAATGCAATCCTGATCCAGATTCTATCAAAATTCTTTAAAGACATGAAAAAAACCTATCACTAATTTTATGTATAGTGCTATAAGGTGAGCCCCTCAGGTCTGAAGGCACTCAAAATATGACAGCAACAGAGCTGCCTCCTCAAAGTAGAGGCGAACTTAATGATGTGTATAGAGGAAAGCTTTCAGGACCCCCACTTGCTGATGTGGCATGTCTCAAGATAAGAAGAAACGGCTGCAAACATCCATTAATAATCAGAACATGGAATGTATCAAGTATGAATCTAGGAAAATTGGAAGTTGTCAAAAATGAAATCAAACACATAAAATTCTATATCCTAGGTATTAGTGAGCTGAAAGGGACTGGTTTTGGCCATTTTGAATCAGACAACCATATGATCTACTATGCCAGGAATGACAAATTGAAGAGGAATAGCGTGGCATTCATCATCACAAAGACTGTTTCAAGATCTGTCCTGAAGTACAACACTGTCTGTCAGTGATAGGATACTATCCATATGCCTACAAGGAAGACCAATTAATGCTTTTGTTATTCAAATTTACACATCAATCACCAAAACCAAAGATGAAGAAATTGACAATTTTTACCAACTTCTGCAGTCTGAAATTGCATGCAATCAAGATGTGTTAATTTTCACTGATTGGAATGCAAAAGTTGGAAATAAAGAAGACTCACCAGTAGTTGGAAAATATGACCTTGGTGATGGAAATGTTGCTGGAGATTGCATGACAGAATTTTGCAAGACCAACAAATTCATTGCAAATACCTTTTTTCAACAACACAAATGGTGGCTATACACGTGGACTTCACCAGATGGAATACACAGGAATCAGACTGACCACATCAGTACCAAGAGACAATGGAGAAGCTCAATATCTTAAGCCAAAACAAGGCCAGGAAGTAACTGGAACAGACACATGCAAGTTCAACTTGAAGTTGAAGACAATTAAAACAAGTCCATGAGAGCCAAAGTATAACCCTGACTATATCCCTCCTGAATTTAGAGACCACTTAAAGAATAGATTTGATACACTGAACACCAATGACTGAAAACCACCAAAAACATCATTCATGAAGAAAGCAAAATGTCATTAAAAAGACAAGAAAGGAAGAAAAGACCAAAATGGATGTTACAAGAGACTCTGAAACTTGCCCTTGAACGGAGAGTAGCTAAAGCAAATGGAAGAAATGACAATATAAAAGAGGTGAATAGAAGATTTCAAAGGGCAGCTTGAGAAGATGGTCAATTATTATAATGAAATGTGCCAAGACCTGGAGTTGAAAACCAGAAAGGAAGAACACATTTGGCATTACTCAAGCTGAAAAACTGAGGAAGAAATTTAAACCTCGAATTGCAACGCTGAAAGATTCCATGGGCAGTGTGTTGAATGATGCAGGAAACATCAAAAGAAGGAATACACAGAGTCACTATACCAAAAAAAAAAAAAAAACTGATAGATGATCATCCATTTCAGGAGGTGGCATATGATCAAGAACCAACGGTATTGAAGGAAGAAGTCGAAGCTGCAGTGAAGGAATTTGCAAAACAAAAAACAAGGCTCTGGGAATTGAGGGAATACCTATTGAGATGTTTCAGCAAATGTTTGCTGCGCTGGAGGCACTCATTCGGCTATGCCAGGAGATTTGGGAGACAGCTACTTGGCCAACCGACTGGAAGAGATCCATATTTGTACCCATTCCAAAGAAAGGTGATCCCACAGAATGTGGAAATTATCAAACAATATCATTAACATCACATGCAAGTAAAATCTTACTGAAGATATTTCAAAAACAGTTGCAGAAGTACATAGACAGAGAATTTCCAGAGATGCAAGCTGGATTCAGAAGGGGATGTGGTGTGAGGGATATCATAGTTAATGCCAGTTGACTTTTGGGTCAAAGCAAAGAACACCAGAAAGATGTTTACTTGTGTTTTATTGACTATGCAAAGGCATTTGATTGTGTGGATCACAACAAATTGTGGATGACATTGAGAGGAATAACATCCAGAACACTTGACTGTACTCCTGAGGAACCTGTACACAGACCAGGAGACTGTTGTTCGAACAGAACAAGGGGACAACGCATGGTTTGAAATCAGGAATGGACTGCATCAGGGTTGTATCCTTTCACAATACTTGTTCAATCTGTATGCTGAGCAAATAATCCGAGAAGCTGGACTATATGAAGAAGAACATGGCATCAGGATTGGAGGAAGGCTCATTAACAACCTGAGATACACAGACAACACAACTTTGCTTGCTGAAAGTGAGGATGACTTGGAGTACTTACAGATGAAAATTAAAGACTGCAGTCTGCAGTATGGATATATAAATATATCCATATATTTATATATCAATACAAAGAAAACAAAAATCCTCACAACTGGACCAATGAGCAGCATCACGAAAGATGGAGAAAAGACTGAAGTTATCAAAGACTTCACATTACTTCGTTCTACAATCAACACCAATGGAAGTATCAGTCACATCAAAGATATATCGCATTGGGCAAACCTGCTGCCAAAGATCTCTTTCAAGTGCTGAAGAGCAAAGATGTCTCCTTAAAGACTAAAATGTGCCTGACCCAAGCCATGGTATTTTCGATCAACTCATATGCATGTGAGAGCTGGACAATGAATAAAGAAGACCAAAGAAGAATTGATACTTTTGAGTTGTTGTGTTGGTGAAGAATGATGAAAGTACTGTGGACTGCTAAAACAACTATCAAGTCTGTCCTGGAAAAACTGGAGCTGGAATGCTCCTTGGAAGTGAGAATGGCCAGACTTCGTCTCACCTACTTTGATCATGTTATCAGAAGGGACCATTCTCTGGAGAAGGGTGTCATGCTTGGTAAAGTGGTGGGTCAACGAAAGAGGGGAAGGCCCTCAAGAAGATGGATTGACACAGTAGCTGCAGCGATGGGCTCGGATATAGTAGGGATTGTGAGGTTGGCATAGGACTGGGTGGTATTTCATTTTGCTGTACATAGGGTTGCTAAGAGTCAGAGATGACTCGATGGCACCTAACAACAACAACAGACATTTTATATGGAAAGGAAAGAGACCTGGGGTAAGCAAAGTGCTACTGCAGAAGAAAAACAAAATAGGGGTCTCACACTCCCTGATCTCAAGACCTACTATATAGCTACAGTTGTCAAAACAGCCTTGTATTTGTACAACGATAGACACTTAAACTAGTGGAACAGAACTGAGAACTCGGAAATAGATCCATTCACCTATGGTCATCTGATCTTTGATAAAGGGCTGAAATCCATTAAATGGGGGAAGAGATGGTCTCTTTAACAAATGGTGCTGGCAAAACTGCATATCCATTTGCAGAAAAATGAAACAAGACCCACACCTCATACCAGACACAAAATCTAACTCCAGATGGATCAAAGACTTAAAGGTGAAACCTAAAACTATAAAGTTCATCAAAGAAAAAATAGGGGCAAGCTTAGGGACTCTAATTTATGGCATAAATAGACTATCAAATACAACCCAAAATGTACAAACAGTAGACATAAGGTAGATGATTGGGAGCCTCTAAAAATTAAATTCTTTTATACATCAAACAACTTCTCCAAAAGGGTAAAAAGAGAACCTATAGATTGAAAAAAAAAAAAAATTTCTTTTGGTAACAGACACTTCACCAAAGAAAATATTCAGGCGGGCAACAAACACATTAAGCAATGAGCAATGTCCATGATCATTAGTCATTAGACAGATGCAAATTAAAACAACAATGAGATACTATCTCACCCCAGCAGTAATAGCAAAGTTGAACAAAGCAGAAACTAACAAATACTGGCAAGTATATGGAGAGACTGGGACTCTCATACACTGCTGGTGGGACTGTAAAATTATACAACCACTGTGGAAATCTGTATGGTGATTTGTCAAAAAGTTGGAAATAGAAATACCAATTGATCTAGCAGTCCCATTGCTAGGTATATATCCTAAAGAAGTGAGAGCCCAGACATGAATAGATATATGCACACACATAGTCATCACAGCACTATTCACAATAGCAAAGAGATAGAAATAATCTAAATGCCCATCAACAGAGGAAGGGATAACCAAACTATGGTACATACTGTACACAACGGAATACTACGCAATACTAAAGAATAACGTAGAACCTCCAAAATACCTCATAATGTGGATGAACTTGGAGGACATTATACTGAGTGAAATAAGTCAGTCACAGAAGGACACTATCACAAAAAGTCAAGGAAAAGTTTATATATGGAAACAAACTTTCTTTGTTGGTTACCAGGGAAGGGAGGGGAAGGGAAAGGAAATTTGCTTGCTAGATAAGAGGCATATATTGATTTGGGTGAATGGAAAGGCAATATACCAAAACTGAGTGTCCAACACAGTAACACCAAGGAAAAGGAAGACACACAGAGGTGCACAAGAGGTACAGACAACAAAGATAAACACTTTCTGCACAGAGTATTTTTCTACGCCATGTTCTTCAGGGTGACTGAGTCTGTCTCAGGGTCCACTTGTGTGGGTATTAACCTGACGCCCCAGGAAAGGTCCAATGATTTCCTAGGAAAACACACTAACAGGCCGAGAATCTAGCTCCTCCTGGCATCTCCATGAATGCTCAGGAGCACAAGCCACACCTCAGGGGAAGTCCAGCTGGCCGTGCTGTGGACTTCTAGGAAAAGCTTTCAAGAACACTAGAGGCGGTGCTGCCTGCTCACCAGGAAAACCCCCGCACACACTGGTCATCTCAGAGGCTCCCCAGGACACAGCCCTCAGGGAAGAAACCAGCCTCAGAGACAAGAGGCGCCCCTCTCCAGCCCCAGCACTGTAGAACCTCCAGAGCCCGTTGCTGCCTCTGTAGAATGCACGCTCAATACACATTCAGTTTGGCCTGCATGGCACTTTTAAATATTTTTGGCCAGTTGCCAGAAATCCAGGTTTCCAGTTTCCCTTCATAAAGCAGACATCCAGAGACTCTGGACCACCCCTTCTGGGCCCAGGAAGGCCAGGCTGAGCAGCACTCAATCTTCAGGCAGGATGCTCTCTGGGTCCTGAAGGGAAAGAGGCGGCCACTCACCTGGCTCATTTCCATCAGCTACCCGGACCCTGGCTCAGGAGACTCAAAGTCCCTCTTCCTCAGATACACATGATTAAACGTGCAACTTCTTCATTTCATTTCAACATCATAGAACGTTAGTATTCTCTACCTAACTCCTTCTCAATAACCAGAGTACCTGAAAATCAGCAGTGCATTTTACTCTATTCCCATCCGTTAGTAATTCTCTAAATATATTACCAGAGTTTAGTGATCAGTTCAAATCCCACAACAGAACACCTCCACTCATTAGTAGCTCAAGGAGGTTTATACTGCCTTTAAGACTGTAACAGTCCTGGGTAAATGAGTCCTCATCCACACTTCCACTCTGTCTCCTCTTCTCCACATTCACACCAAACATAGACAGGTATCACAAGATGCCTGAAGTCCCCAGTTCCAAGAGGCCTATTAGGTGGTGTTGTCTCTGCCCACTGCCACCCAAAACTACACCCACTGCCAGTGAGTTGCTCTGAACTCACAGCAACCCTTTAGGACAGAGTAGAACTGCCTCATAGAGTTTCCAAGGCTGTAAGTCTTATAGAAGCAGAATGCCTCATCTTTCTCCTGCAGAGCAGCTGGTACATTTGAATGGCTGACCTTTTGGTTAGCAGCTGAATGCTGTAACCACTACACAACCAGAGCTCCTTCTACCCACCCAGCATGGCCAAATAGAGGGTTGGTTAAAGTTGTAATTAAAGACTGATCACTCTACTCCTTGCCACAACTTTTTAAGTCAAATTTTAAAATTCACAATCATCCATGTATTTCTAAATTACAATGTGTATGTTTTTAAATTAAAATAAAATAAAAACCTCGCCCTTGCTCATGAACAGAGGACCACAGGTCTCCCAAATAGATGTCTCCAGGAGCTCCAGGCAGGGAAGGAAGGCCCTTCCAAAGAGCCTTAGTGGGGGATCAGCACAAATCAAAACTTGCATTTGTAATGCTGTATACTCCAAACAAATATTCCCGGAAAAAAACTCAAACATATTGTCATATTTAATTAGAGTCTAGACAATATTTGGAGAGAGTAAGTCTACATCTCTGTCTTAGTCATTTAGTGTTGCTAGAACAGAAATACCATAAGTGGATGGCTTTGACAAACAGACATTTATTTTCTCACAGTTTAGGAGGCTAGAAGTCTGAATTCAGGGTGCCGGCTCTAAAGGAAGTTTTTCTCTCTCTGTTGGCTCAAGAGGAAGGTCCTTGTCTCTTGAACTTGTGCTCCTAGGCAATCTTCATGCAGCTTGGCATCTCCCTTCCCATCTCTCCTCTGCTCACTGTTTAATTTCTTTTATATCTCAAGAGAGATAGCTTCAGGATACATTCTTTACTAATCCTGACTCTAATGTAACAAAGAAAACCCATTCCCAAATGGGATTATAACCACAGACACAGAGATTAGGATTTACAACACATTTTGAGGGGACATAATTCAATCTATAGCAGCCTCTTCTGGGACTATTCACATTATCCATAAGCCTAAAGTAGGGCTATCACTGTAACCACATCCAGGGCATTAGGGGATCCATTCATTGTGCAGGGTGTACATTTCTGTGACCAGAAATAAAATGATCAATCCATGACTCTAGGGATGTTCTAAATTACTGAATTTGACAGTCTAGGGGATTTGACCTTTAATACAAAATAACTTTCAATCTAAGATTATGGAGGATCAAATTATTGGAATCAAGGAACATCTTAAGCATAGTATGTTTTCTGGCAAGTGAAAATTCACTGTGAAATTCTAAATGTATGGACTATTGTTTGTGAGGTTCAGCTCCATCATCATATTGTGATCTGGGGATACTTTAACACAGCGCTCAACTTGGTCCCCTTCTGGCTCAGTACTCAGTGGTGAGGGACTTAAGAGCGTTTATGGCAAAGAATTCACACCTATCATCTTAGCAGAGGACCTCATGTGAGCACAAATACCTGCTTATTTCTTTACTTTGCCCAAACATGGAGTGTTTTAAGGATGCCACAGGGTTTGGTCTTAGGCAGAGAGTAATCATTCCCAGATGCTTAAGAAAAATGCTCTGCCCAAGACCACACTGCAGCACAGATGAGCCTGGTGTATAAACAGGTCCTATGTCCTATACAGTTGCAACCAACACTCATATTGTTCTTCCAGTGAGATGCCCACAAGGTCATATGTATGACGACAACCTGGTTCTCATACATCTTCATGCACCTACCCTCTTGCAGGAGAATGGCTAAGCTGGTCAGAGCTGTTCATGCTCTAGGTCCCCTGTGCTGACAGTGAAATAGAGATCTGCAAGAAACAAGAGTACCCAAGTTTCTGCTCAGCTGGAGGCTGAGGACAGTGAGGTGGGCAGCAGCACCATGGAACAAGCTGGGCACCTCCCCACAGCACTTGTCCTTGGCTCCTATTGTTTTTGTTAGGTGCTGCCAAGTCAGTTCTGACTCAGCCTGTGCACAAGGGAACAAAACAGTGCCTGGTCCCACATGATCCTCACAGTTGACCCTATGTTTGAACCCATTGTTGCAGCCACTGTGTCAATCCATCTCACTGAGAGTCTTCCTCTTTCCTGATGACCCTCTACTTTACCAAGCATGATACACTGGTCTCTTCTCACAACATGACCAAAGTCCTAGCGATGAAGTCTCACCATCCTCGCTTCCAAGGAGCTTCTGGCTGAACTTCTTTCAAGACAGATTTGTTTGTTCTTCTGGCAGTCTATTGTACATTCAACACTCCTCACCAACACCGTAATTCAAATGCATCAATTCTTCGGTCTTCCTTACTCACTGTCCAGCTTTCAAATGCATACGAGGCAACTGAAAATACCACAGCTTGGGGCAGGTGCACCTTAGTGTTCAAAATAACATCTTTGGTCTTTAACACTTTAAAGATGTCTTTTGCCAGAGATTTGCCCAATGCAATACGTCATCTGATTTCTTTACTGCTGTTTCCATAGGCATTAATTGTGGATCCAAATAAAAGGAAATCGGTCACAACTTCAATCTTTTCTCCATTTATCATGATGTTGTTTATTAGTCCAGTAGGGAGGATTTTTGTTTTATGCTGAGGTGTAATCCATACTGAAGGCCATAGTCTTTGATCTTTATCAGTAAATGCTTCAAGTCCTCTTCAATTTCTATACACAAGGATGTGTCATCTGCATATCGCAAGTTGTTAATGAGTCTCCCTCTAATGCTGATGCCACATTCTTCCTCATATAGTCTAGCTTCTCAGATTATTTGCTCAGCATACAGACTGAATAAGTATAATGAAAGGAAACAACCCTGATACACATCCTTCCAATTTTAAACCATGCAGTATCCCCTTATTCTGTTCAAATGACAGCCTCTTGGTCAATGCACAGGTTCTGCAAGAGCACAATTAAGTGTTCTGGAATTTCCATTCTTTGGAATATTGTCCATATTTGTTATGCTACACATAGTTAAATGCCTTTGAATAGTCAATAAAACACAAATAAAATACTTTCTCTGCTTTCAACCAAGATCCATCTGACATCAGCAATGATATTCCACATTCTACGTCTTCTTTTGAATCCAGCTTGAATTTCTAGCAGTTCCCCGTAGAAGTACGGCTGCAACTGTTTTTTTTTTTATTATTATTATTATCTTCAGCAAAATTTTATTTGTGTGTGATATTAATTATATTGTTTGAAAGTTTCTGCATTCCATTAGAATGGGCACATATATAGATCTTTTCCAATCAGTTGGCCAGGTAGATAGATGTCTTCCAAATTTCACGCCATAGACAAGTGAGTACTTCCGGCACTGCTGGCTTTTATCAATGAGGAAATAGCTCTAGCAAAGCTGAGAAACACCAGACAAGTTGAAAACCTTGAATGCATGACGCCAAGGTCATAGTCGTTCTATTAGGCAACTCTCTGTGTATCCATGCACACACAACCAGGCCCGAGACTTGTGACTGGTCCTAAGGCCAAGGGAGGCAGTGAACGTGCCTCAGATACACTTGCTGAAAGACAGAGACACAGACCCATGAGTGCCAGGCTAAAGGTGGATTCTGGAATGCTTCAGAACACTTCCAAACAGCTGCCAAGTACCTCGAAGGATTAATTAAATTAATCCACAGGCTCTGAGCCGGAGTAGCAGGCTGGACGATTCCCTCACTCCCAAAATTCCCTCTCATTCACATGGGAGAATTCTAGTGAAACAATTAATCAGTTATAGCTTTCGCAGAAAGTAGGTTTCTTGGCCATGAACAAAGGCAGCACATAACAGTTTTTCACCAAGCTTTACCATCTCTCAGATAAAGCCAACCCATCATGGAGGTTCCAGACTAAGCCACTTTGGTCACCACACTAAGATTTAGCAGCCACGAAAAACTTAGCCAAAAACAACCATGATCTACCACATTAATATACCAGAGAGTCCAACTCCAACAATCAAGCCCTGTATAGTAGCAGGAAATTCTTAAATCCCCTCTTTTGTGTCCTTATTTATTAAACACCTGCTCTGTGTAAGATGTGGTGTTAGCTGTTGTTCAAAGCATGATTTCTGCTGCAAAAGTAGATTATCTGAATGCAGTTCCTCTTGGAACAAAGGAGAGATGGGTACATTAATAACGACTCCCAGAGTTCCTGCTCACATGACTATCAAAGAAACGTGCTACCTCTCCTCTCCTTGGCTCATTGTGCTTCTTCTCTGTATTGCCATTTTTTTTTTTTTTTTCTGATAAACTGGTATCATTAATAATATAATCAGTTTAAAACTTGATTTATTTTACTGCAATAAGGGAGGTTTAGATCAGCACTTCCCAAGCATTAAAGTGAAAAGGAATCACCTACAGAATTTGATAAATACATTTTCTGATTCAGTAGGTGGAGCAGGGCCAGGATTCTGTATTTCTAAGAAGCACCTAGTGATGCTGATGTTGCTGTTGGGGGACCACACACTGAAGATCAAGGGTATAGATGAAGGTCTACAAGAGAGAGAGAGACTTTGAACCAGGTGATGCTGAAGCTGCTGGCTCAGGGACTATACTTTGAGAACTGCCAGTGCTTTGTCAAAAAAGACAGGGGAACTCTCCCCAACCCCAAGCTAGGCCCATTAAACTCCAGGGAGGACACCTGGATTGTCTATGCAAGGTGAATTGTTCACGTCTGGAAATGGCCATGATAGTGTATGTTAGATCCTGCTCAGGTAAAAATGGTTATAAACCCAAAAGGGTAAAATCACACATTCCTTTGTATTAGCTCTACAATGGTCTGAATCTATGCCACAGAGTTAAGTGGGGACCACATGAAATTTTCTGTTCCTAAAACTAAAAAAGAAGAATTTAAGTTGACAAACAATCACCTCTATATTGCCAGCAGGTGAAGTGTTCCAGGACAAAGTTAGCCAGTGGCAGGTATCTTTACCTCATAACCACCCTCTCTAAGAGTAATGTCCTTGTTTCCTCCCTTGCCAAATAGAAAATGGACTCTGATAAAGCCTAGAAAGTCAGTATACAGATGGAGACAGTACACTCCCAGGGCTGGATCTGAGAAACACCTGGGGCTCTGTCAGCTCCACTGACTCCAGGCCCCTGGAGCTGGCCACTGCAGTTCAGGTGATGGAGAGGCTGCCATTTGCCAATGACTGTGTGGGGGACAGATACGCAATGAAAATGAAAACAATCTCTGCCTTCAAAAATTTACAGTCAAGAGTCAACTGAGGCCCATGAAGAGTAAACACATGATAGCATGATCTGAGAGGTGGCCCACCCAAGGTTCTCAACCTTGGATGTACTTTAAGATCACATGGCAGGGTGAGGGTTGGGGGTGCTATTAAAGACCAGTAATGCCAGAGTCCCACTTCCTGTTGTTAGTTGCCATCAAGTTAGCAACAACTCACGGTGACCCTGTGTACAGCACAACAGAATGTTGCCCGGCTCTGTGCCATCTTCACGATCGCTGGCCTGCGCCAGTCCATTGCTGCAGGCACTGCGTATTTCGAGTTCCTTCCAACCTAAGGGGCTCATCTTCCAGCGCTCCACCAGATAATATTTTGTTGTGACTCTTCGGGTTTTCTTTGGTTAAGTGTTGGAAGTAGATCACCAGATCTTTCCTACTGGTCAGTTTTATTCTGAAAGCTCCCTGAAACCTGTTCACCATGGGTGACCCTGCTGGTATTTCAGATCTAAAATACTAGTGACATAGCTTCCAGCATCATATTAACATACATTTAGCTCAAGTCCCACTTAGCTCAATTAAATCAGAACCCATAATGGCTAGGGCCCAGGCAGGGGGATACTGAAGGCCTTATTGTTGTTATTTGCTACGGAGTTCATCTGACTCATGGCAACATCTTGTACACAGACTGGAACTTCTCCACAGAGTTTTCAAGTTTGTGGCCTTTTGGAAGCAGATCTCCAGAGTAGGTTCGAACTGCCAACCTTTTGGCTACTAGTCAAGTGCTTAACCATTTGTACCATCCAGGGATTCCTAAGGCCTTCTAAAACTAAACTTGCCTTACTTCTAGGGGCATACCCACCCACACTAACCTGAGTTGGAGAGCTTGATGTGGCCCTCACGATAACAGGAACAGAATCTACCCTTATGCCTAAAGTGAGCCAATAAAAGAACGTTCCTTCCAGGAATGCTCCAAGTTGTGACCTAAGCAGTAGCCCAGGACTGCAGAAAAAAGTCCTTCTAGTGTTTTGCAAACCTGTATTGGGTTAGGGAGAGGAAGGGAGTCGCACTCTGGGAGCCAATTAGAGTTGTCGTAGCCCAAACCATAACACTTCGAGTCAAACTCATAAAGCACGGGTTTCCAGAGGCAATAGTGGCCTCTCCCTGCCTGAGCACTAATTCTTGACACACTCATTGTCTTGCCTCACACTGTGCAACCAGCCTGTGAGAGAGCCACATCCCCTCTAGGCTTCTGTCATTAGGAAAAGCTGTGGTCTGATAAGGACAGCCAGCCTGTGTAGTACCCAATCCTGAGAAGCTCTCTGGGCAGCCTGGAGAAAGGTAGCACCCTACATCTTTAAGGGACCCTAGGGCCATTGGTGCTACAGGAAAGGACAACCCACGTCTATCAATTGTCAATGAATTGCCTATCAGCTCCAAATTCACCCTTCAACTTATGGTCTGCAATAAGGGACAGAAGTTGTCCAAGTATTTCTCCTTTACAGTAAGTATGATTTTCTGCTTTCTCAGTGAGGGTGTTGGAGGGATGCCACAGGAGGAGGGGTTACAGCATAGGGGTTAGTGGTGTCGACTGAGGACGTCCTGTGGGGCTCTGCCCAAAATATGCTATCTCTCAGCAACCCCACAGCCTCTGCACGTCCAGTGATTCCCTTCCCACAACCCTCTCAATGCAGATATGCAACACTCCAGGCCTCCTGCTCCCCCTGGCCCTCTGATTCCCTCTGCTCACTTACCTCCCCACCCCAGAGTTGTCTCCCTCAGTCCTCTTAACAGCACGGGGCTCCCAAGAGAGGCACTGTACATCCGGACCTCCAGCCCACACAAGCCCCCACTCCTGCTGTACAACCGCTTACTGGCCACCAACTGCAGCTCACCTGCCCTGCCTGAGCACTAGCGGTTGCTTCCTGCTTGCTTCCTGCTGCCATGAGGTGCAGCAAACCACTGAACTTCTACCCAACCCAACCAGTTCCACTATACCTTCTCCAACGAGGTCTGAACGCCAGCTTTGGACAGGGGATCCCCTTTCTTACTACTCTTCCTCAGCCCTAGAGTATCACATAGAGTTTTCTTATACATTATGGTTATTCTTTTATCATAATTTACTAATTCTTTGTACTAAACATCTCCTGTTCAAACTGTTGTGTGAGTTCTACCTTTGATCAGATCCAGACCCCTCCTCCAGGAGAACCACCCCTGACGTCACCCCACAGCAGCCCAGAGTTACAGAAGATGGGCACCCCGGCCAACAAACTCTGCATTGACCATCTGCTGACATCAATCTGCTCAATGGAACAAGGGGCCTCATATAAAGTCGAGGACTAACTTCTAGTGTAGCTTGAGATGATCAATCTTGATCCTTTGTCAAATGAGTATACGTAGACGCTAAGACCAATGACTCAAACCCTCCTCTTAAATACTCTTAAAGTAGCAGTCAATCCAAAGGTTTTTTGAATGTTTCCTAGTCTATAAGTATTTCATAGACTGTTTCTGTCAAATATCAGCAGGAAAAATTTTTTGTGACTGATTTTTATAATTTGTCACGTATATACAATAGGAAATATTTGAATACATATCTCTTTGGAGGAAATCAGAAGCAACAAAGCCTCTTAAAAAGAGACAACTATCCAGAAGTGCCTGTGATCTGGTTGGAGCAGAACTGGAAGGACTGTTGGGAGGAGCTCTGAGGCAGCAGGGCCACGGGCAGGCCAACACTTACCCATGCTCCCTCTGCCTCTGCACCACCTCGATGCCCCTATCCCATGCTCACTCCTCACTCGCTCCCCAGCCAGGTACTGTGCATCCAGGCAACACAAATGGAAAGAGATGCCTGCTCTGACATGGGGCTCACCAAGACCCTGTAGGCCTTACAGAAGTTTCCCAAGGAGGCTTCCCTGCTAGGAGAAGAATGTGCCCAAAGCGGGCAACATCCTTTCAGTTACTTAGGCTGGCCTCCCAATATGAAACCAACTCACACAAGTACAAGAGGCTACAGCCAACTTACAGTGGCTGGATACCTGCCAGATAAACTGGCCATCCAAATGACCACTCATTTGCCCTGAGAAGACATGTCTCCCTGCCTCCCACGAGTCCTTATCAGCTCAGACTGTATCCAGTTCAGGCAAAGCCCATTCTCAGAAGTTTTCCTCAAAGGAAAAAGAATAAGGAGAATCTGTTTGTAGTTGTTAACATCACAGCTGAGCTGGTTTTTCCACACGCAGTAAGTAATAAGAATCACTTATTTATATAACACCTCATGATGTTGTTGTTAGCTGCCATCAAGTCAATTCCGACTCATAGCAACCCTATATACATCAAAACACTAGAATGAAATACTGCTCAGTACTGTACCATCTTCACAATTGTTGCTTTGCTTGAGCCCATGATCGTAGCCAATGTGTCAGATGAAAGAGGCGGGAGCAAACTATGGCCATTGACCAAATCCAGCCCGTCACCTGTTTTTGTAAATAAAGTTATATTGGAACACAGACACATACATTTATTTACATATTGTCTATGGTGCTTTTATGCTACCACAGCAGAGTTGAGTAGTTGCAACATAGATTATGTGGCCCACAAAGCCTAAAATACTTATATCTGACCATTTATAGAAAATGTTTGCCAACCTCTAGCATAAAGCAGTATTTTTCAAACTATAAAATCTTTGGCCCCTCCCTCAAAAGACTTCTACAACACTTACAGGAGTCTCAGGTTCCAGTTTGAGAAATAGTTATAGAGAGAATATGATGATGGTAGAGAGGAAAGACTGGGGTTCAGGCACTAGCTCTGCCATTCGCCAGCTGTGTGACCTTAAGCAAATTATTTAACTTCTCTGAGGCTTCCCTTTCTTATCAGTAAAATGAAAATACCACTGACCACCTCGCTGAATATCAAGAATATCATCCATGAAGAAAGCAAGAGGTCATTAAAAAGACAAGAAAGGAAGAAAAGACCAAAATGGATGTCAGAAAACACTTTGAAATTTGCCCTTGAGCAGAGAGTAAACCGAAAAACTCACTGCTGTGGCATCATTTCCAACTCACAGTGACCCTTCTTTGGGTTTCCAAGATGGTATTACTACAGAAGTAGATTGCCCAATCTTCCTTCCAAGGAGTGGCTGGTGGGTTTGAGTTGCCAGCCTTCTGGTTAGCAGTCAAATGCCTTAGGCACTGTGCCACCAGAGCTGAACAGATTTCAAAGACCAGCCAGAGAAAACAAACCGAATTATTACAGTGAAATGTGCAAAGACCTGGAGTTAGAAAACCAAAAGGGCAGAACATGCTCAGCATTTCTCAAGTTGAAAGAACTAAAGAAAAAATTTAAGCCTTGAGTTAAATACTGGAAGATTCTATGAGCAAAATATTGAATGATGCAGGAAACATCAAAAGAAGATGTAAGGAATACATAGAGTCACTGTACAAAAAGAATTGGTCGATGTTCATCCATTTCAGGAGGTGGCATATGATCACGAACCAATGGTATTGAAAGAAGTCAAAGCTGCACTAAAAGAATTGGCAAAGAACAGGGCTCCAGGAATGGACAGAATATTCATTGAGATGTTTCAACAAACAGATGCCATGCTGTGACACTCACTCAGCTATGCCAAGAGATTTGGAAGACAGCTACCTGGCCCACTGACTGGAAGAGATCCATATTTGTACCCATTTCAAAGAAAGGTGACCCCACAGAATGTGGCAATTATCAAACAATATCATTAGTATCACATGCAAGTAAAATCTTACTGAAGATAATTCAAAAATGGTACCAGCAGTATATAGACAGAGAACTTCCAGAAATGCAAGCTAGATTCAGAACAGGAAGTAGAATGAGGTATATCATTGCTGATGTCAGATGGATCTTAGCTGAAAGCAAAGAATACCAGAAAGAAGTTTACTTATGTTTTATTGACTATGCAAAAGCATTTGATTGTGTGGATCATAACAAATTATGGACAACATTGTGAAAAATGGGAATTTCAGAACATTTGATTATACTTATGAGGAATCTGTATATAGATCAGGAAGCTGTCATTCAAACAGAACAAGTGGATACTGCATGGTTTAAAATGAAGAAGGGAGTGTGTGAGAGTTGTATCCTTCCACCATACTTATTCAGTTTGTATGCAGAGCAAATAATCCAAAAAGCTGGATTATACAAAGAACATGGCATCAGGATTGTAGGAAGACTCATTAACAATCTGTGATATGCAGATGACACAACTTTGCTTGCTAACAAAGTGAAAATGACTTGAAGCACTTACTGATGAAGATTAAAGACTAACAGTCTTCAGTATGGATTATACCTCAACATAAAGAAAACAAAAATCCTCACAACTGGGCCAATGAACAGCTTCATGATGGATGGAGAAAAGACTAAATTTGTCAAGGACTTCATATTACTTGGTTCTACAATCAACACCAATGGAAGAAGCAGTCAAGACATCAAAAGACATATCACACTTGGCAAACCTGCTACAAAAGACTTCTTTCAAGTGATGAAGAGCAAAGATGTCTCCTTGAAGACTAAGGCGTGCCTAACCCAAGCCATGGAATTTTCAACCACCTCTTATGCATGTGAGAGCTGGGCAATCAAAAAGGAAGACCGAAGAAAAGTTGATGTTTTTGAATTGTGGTGTTGGAGAATATTAAGAGTGCCATGGACTGCTAAAAGGACTAACAAATCTGTCCTGGAAGAAGTGCAGCTGAAATGCTCCTTGGAAGTGAGAATGGCCAGACTTCATCTCACCTACTTTGGTCAT
>NW_006921728.1:6018174-6025203 GCF_000298275.1 Orycteropus afer afer | reverse complement strand
TCCTACTTCCATAGTGATACTGCCTCGGAAACCCAAGGAGGGGTCGCTATGAGTCGGGGCCGACTCGACGGCACATAACAACAACAACAACAGGTAAAAGTCACAACACAGCGACACAACTAATCATTTTTTAACGAATCTTCTGTATACGAAGTATGATCTATGATACACATGCCTTAACTCATCTAATCCTCACAAGTGGAACACTGGCAGTTGAGTGAATCTCACCTTCCATGTGGCCAGTCCCAGGTGTGTTTCCAGCCAATGTAACTTATGCATGGCCACCACCCATCTGTCAGTGGGGGTTTGCATGTTGCCAGGATGCTGAACAGGGTTCAGCAGAGTTTCCAGATGAAGTCAGACTAGGAAAAAAGGCCTGGCAATCTACTTCTGAAAATCAACTAACGAAAATCCTATGGAACACAACGGGCCAACTGTCACAGAACCAAGCAGGGTTTCATTCTGCTGTGTATGGGATCACCATAAGTCAGGGTCTGACTCAATGGCAATTAACAAAAATCCTCACAAGAACTCTAATAGAGTTGTGCCACAACTTCAGTGGATTTTAATTACCTTTGGAGAATACAAGGAGCTCTAGTGGCATAGTGAGTAAGGTATTTGGCTGCTAACCAGAAGGTCAGTGGTTCAAACACTAGTTTCTCCACAGGAGGAAGATGAGGCAATCTACTTCCATAAAGATTTATAGCCTTGGAAACCCAACAGGGGTTGCTCTGAGTCAGAATCAACTCGATGGCAGTTGGCTTGGGGTATTTTTGCTTTTGTTTTAGGAAACACAGTTTTCAAAAACATTGGAAAAAAAACAAACATTGCATTGATTCCAACTCTAGTGACTCTATAGGACAGAGTAGAAATGCCCCATATGGTTTCCAAGACTGTAATGTTTATGGGAGCAGATTGCCACATCTTTCTCCCACAGAGCAGCTGGTGGGTCCAAATCACCAACCTTTTGATTAACAGCTGAGCACTTAACCACTGTGCCACCAGGGCTCCTTAAGAACACAATAAAGGCAATAATATCAATTGTTTTAGCCTTGTTGGGGGTGTGGGGGAAGACTGACTTGTGGGTAATCAGGAAAACATTGGAGTGGCTGTCAGGACCTCTTATCTCTTCAACTGCTTCCCAAATTAGCAGGAAAATCTCCAAATTCAAAGAAACCTCGTGATACACTTTGTAAAGATACCACTTGAAGCAACGGGTTTTATGCCTATTTTTGGCTGGTTGGAAGATAAGCTGGTCACTGCAGGGGCAAAACCCTTGAGTCACTGGATTAAAAATGCCAGAAGTCAGAACTGAGAAACAACAGAGTGCAGTGAGGGCAAACCTGGCTGATCACCTGTCTCAACTAAGTTCCTCCTTTCTAAGCCAGTAACATTCTTTTGAATCTTCTGCAAACCAAACAATTCAGTATTATTTTCTCAAGAATATGGCCATTTGAACTACTTTATACGTGAAAATATGTGGGAAAAATTCTACGCCATGTAAATATATTGTCTGTTAAGTTGGGGAACAGAATTTTCAGCTCTGACTTGACACGTGAGAGGCAGCATTAATCAAGAATCAAGAGCAATTTTTTTTTTTACAACTTTTTAGAAATAAACAAGCCTTTTAACTTATTTGGTTAGATTAAAAACAAGCAGACTTTAAAGGGAAATAGGATTTCCAAGTCAACCTAATTATGTCTCTGGCACATGTACTTGTTTGAAACTTTTTGTTCCCATAAACTCAAATGTTTCTCATTTCTTCCTTTGATTTCCCCATTACCAAGACGGGCCCAGAGATGCAAACTTGCCCTAGTGCTTGCAAAGGGCATTTTTCATCTTGACTCAACACCATAAGAGGATGAACTCTGCTGAGCGATCCAGCCAATTCCCCTCCACAGACAAACACCCTCAGGTAGGAAGCAACCGTGCCCCGGCATGCAAGCCTCAGAGCTGTTAAACCAAGTCAAGTTTTATTCCCCTGGAAAAGGATACATGCAAAGTTTTTAAAACAGCTTCCCACTCAGCTTCCAAACATGGAATTCTTGCCTGCTCAAAGAAGCCCTCTCAGCTGCCCACTGAGTCTAAGTTCCACTACATTCTGAAACCTTAGCATCTGTGGTCTCAGTTTACAAAATACTAATTCACATCTGCCCTTTTGATAACTGTCCTTCTGTCTTTATAATCTGTGGGTGTAGGCTCCCTAGCAAGAATTCCAACTCTTTGAAACAGAATAAGAAAAGAGAAGAAGGAGGAGGGAGATGGAGGAAGAGAGGAACAGAAGCTTTTGGTTCCCCTCCCTCCACCCACAATGCTCTGCGCACAGCCAGCATCATCCATTATGGATTCAGCAAAGAGAATGGAGCTGCAGCATCTCAGAGGATAGAAAGGGCCACAGAATCTATTTCACTGAGTCCTGGGCCTCGGGCTCCTCAGAAAGAACAGTGCTAAAACATCACCATGCTCTGGAAGGAGGGAGGGAGGATAAACCTGCCACTGCACAATTTGAAGTTACAGTATCTGAAAAACTTCTAGGACTTCAATCACCTCCCCTTCCCCAGAAATCCAATTCCCAAATGACAAAAGTCAAGAAAGTCTATGCCAATCTTTTACATCCTGTTTTTTATTATTTTTTAAATAAACTTATTATTGTTTAAATATAATTTAGAAACTTGTACAAAGCAACAAATTTTCAGTGAACACACTCATGGAACTACCCTCAGATAAGGAAATAAAACACTGCCAGCTCCCCAGAGGCCCCTACCACTCTCAACATGTCACTAAAACCTCCTTCACCAAAGGAAACTGCTATATTAACTTCTGAAATCATAATTTTCCCTGTACTTGAACCTGATAAAAATGTGCATTATGTACTCTTTGGCATATCATTACATGGATTTAATGGTACATTCATTTCTAGTAGCAGCTCTGGAGGTATAGTGCGTAAGGCATTTGACTGCTAACCAGAAGGCTGGAGGTTCAAACCCACCAGCCACTCCTTGGAAGGAAGATTGGGCAATCTGCTTCCGTAGTGATACTGCCTCAGAAACCCAAGGAGGAGTCTCTATGAGTCCGATCCGAATAGACAGCAGTGAGTTTGGTTTGGTTTGGTCATTTCTAGTACTTTAGTATATGAATATATCACAAAAATGCAATTATGTGTTACATTGTTGATGAACATTTATGTTGTTTTCAGCATTCTGCCATACAAATTACTTCTGTGAACATCTTTATATCTGTCATTTCGGGCATATATGTAAGGCTGGCAGTTCAAACCCACCAGCCACTCCTCGGAAGGAAGGTTGGGCAATCTACATCCGTAGTGATACTGCCTTGGAAACCCAAGGTGGGGTCGCTATGAGTTGGGTCCGACTCAATGGCAAATAACAACAACAACAGGGTCTCTAAGTGTAAAGGCATGCATATGTTGAGCTTCATAACACTGTGAAAGAGTTTTTAAAAGTGGGTCTGTGAGGGTTCCATTTGTTCCATATCTTTTTCAACCATTAATAATACAAAGTTTTTTATTTTAACCACTCTGGTATATGTGTATTTGTTATCTTTATGGTTTCAATTAATATTTCCCTAACATTAATTCCCATTTGGA
This sequence comes from Orycteropus afer afer, assembly GCF_000298275.1. Taxonomy (NCBI): domain Eukaryota; kingdom Metazoa; phylum Chordata; class Mammalia; order Tubulidentata; family Orycteropodidae; genus Orycteropus; species Orycteropus afer. Next base: position 6,021,596 of record NW_006921728.1, on the reverse strand, counting down.
ATTCCTATTCAAGATTTTTGCATCAGATTGTCTGTCATTTTCTTACTCAGTAGTACTAGCACATATTCTGAGTAAGAATCCTTTGTTGAATACATACATATACACAGATAGACAGAGAACACATACATATCTTCTCTCATTTTCTGGCTTGCCTTTTCTCTTGTAGTGATGTCTTTTGATGAGCAAAATATCTTCATTTTAATGACCCCAAATTAGCACATTTACTCCTTATGGCTAATGCTTTTTGTGTCCTGTTGAAAAATCTTTGCCTACCCAAAGTTGTGAATATATTTTTCTTTGTTCTCTCATAGGGCCTTTATTGTTTAATCTTTCATCTTTAGATCAGGATCTATCTGGAATTGATTTTTGTACATAGTGCAAGGAAAAGGTTAAAATTCCGTTATTTGCACGTGAACATCCAATTGACTAAGTACCACTTATTAAAAGGACAACTCTTCCCACCACACTGCAATGTCACTTTTGTCATCAGCAATAAATATGTGGGTATGTTTTGTTCCAGTGGTGTATTTATCTATCCTTGCACCAATATCACAACTTCTTAATTACTGTAAGTCTTGATATCTGAGAATATCTGTTCTCAAACTTTGGTTTTTTCAAGTGTCTTGACCATATTTGCCCTTTTGCATTTCTATATAAATTTTAGAATAACTTTGTCAATTACTATTAAAAAGGACAGAAAAAAGAAAATCTGCTGAGATTTTAATTGGAATTACATGGATTGAACAATACTGAGTCTCCCAATTTGTGAACACTGTATATTTCTCCATTTAATTGGTGTTTTTAAATTTCTCTCCAAAATTTCCTACGTAGATGTCTTGAATTTTATCTTTGGTAAACTGTACTCCTAGATATCCTATTTTGTATAATTTTTATTTTCTAATTCTTGTTGATATAGAAATAAAATTGATTTTTGCATATTGATCTTTTATCTAGTGCCTTTGTGATTATATTTTACTTCTAATAATTTATCTATAGTTATTGTGAGTAATCATTGTATAATTGAGGCCATATTTTGGCTCTCATGGACTTGTTTTAATTTTCTGCAGTCTCAACTTGAACTTGCATATGACCAGTTGATGGTCTATTCCACCATCAGCCCCTAGCCTTGTTCTGACTGATAATACTGACTTCTCCACCACCTCTTTGCACAGATGTAGTTGGTTTGATTCCTGTATACTCCATCTGGTGAGGTCCATGATGCCAAAAGGTTATTATATTTTTATTACAACCCACTTGATTTAGAGACCACATTTTAAGAACAAATGTGATGTACAGAACACAAATGACCAAAGACTAGACAAGTTGTGAAATGACAACAAGGACATCATACACAAAGAAAGCAAATGTCAGAGAAGCAAGAAAAGACCAAAGCGAATCTCAAAAGGGACTCTGCAACTTGTTACTGAATGCAGAGCAGCTAGAACAAATGGAAGAAATGCTGAAGTAAAAGAGACAAACAGAAGTTTTCAAAAAGCAGCTCAAAAAGACAAATTAAAGTATTATAATGAAACATGCAAAGAACTGGAGTTAGAAAACCAAACAGACTTGGCATCCTCAAGCTGAAAGAACTGAAGAAAATATTCAAGGTTCAAGTTGCAATACTGAAGGACATTATGGGAAAAATAATGAATGGCACAGGAATCATCAAAAGAAGATGGAAGGAGTATACAGAGTCACTATACCAAAAAGAACTGGTTGACACTCAACCATCTCAGGAGGTAGAATATGATTAAGAACCAAGAGTATCTGTATTGAAGGAAGAAATCCAAGCTGTATTGAGGAATTAGCCAAAAGCAAGGCACCAGAAATTGATGGAATACCAGTTGATATATTTCAACAAATAAATGCAATGCTAGAAGTGCTTACTCGCCTATGCCAAGAAATTTGGAAGACAGGTACCAGGCCAACTGGCTGGCAGAGATCCACATTTGTGCCTATTCCAAAGAAAAAAGATCCAAGAGAATGTGGAAATTATCAAAGAATAACATTAATAGCACACACAAGTAAATTTTGCTGAAAATAATTCAGAAAGCATTGCAGCTGTACATAGATAAAGAACTGTCAGAAATTCAAGCTTGATTCAGACAAAATCACAAAATGAGGTATATCATTGCTGATGTCAGATGAATCCTGGCTGAAAGCAGAAACTACAAGAAAGATATTCATCTGTATTTTATCAACTATGCAAAGGCATTTTACTGTGTGGATCATAACAAATTATGAGTAACATTTTGAAGAATGGGAATTCCAGAACACTTAATTGTGCTCATGAAGAACCTGTACACAGACCAAGAGGCAGTGGTTCAAATACAACACTGTGTGGTTTGAAATTAGGAAAGATATGCATTAAAGTTATATCTTTTCCACATACTTATTCAATCCGTACATTGAATAAATAATCCAAGAAGCTAAACTCTATGAAGAACATGGCATCAGGACAGGAGGAAGACTCATTAACAACCTGAAATATGCAGATGACACAATTTTGCTTACTGAAAGTTAAGAGGACTTGAAGTACTTACTGATGAAGATGAAAGGCTACAGCCTTCAGAATGTATTACACTTCAACATAAAGAAAACAAAAGTCCTCACAACTGAACCAGTAAACCACATCATGACAAAGAAAGAAAAGATGGAAATTGTCGAGGATTTCATTTTACTTGGATCCAAATCAGCACCAATGAAAGCAGCAGTCACGAAATCAAACAACATATTGCATTGGGCAAATCTGCTGTACAAGACCTCTTTAAAGTGTGGAAGAGCAAAGCTATCACTTTGAAGACTAAGGTAAGCCTGACCCAAGTCATGGTATTTTCAATTGCCTCACATGCATGTGAATGCTGGACAATGAATAAGGAAGATCAAAGAAGAATGGATGCCTTTGAATTATGGTGTTGGTGAAGAATACTGAATATACCATTGATGGCCAGAAGGACAAACAAGTATGTTTTGGGGGACATACAGCCAGAACACTCTTTAGAAACAAGGATGGCAAGATTTTGCCTCTCATATGTTGGTGAAAAGGAGGAAGACCTTCAATGAGATGGACTGACACAGTGGCTGCAATGAAGGGCTCAAGCATAGCAATGATTTTGAGGATGGCATAAGACCAGGCAGTGTTTCATACTGTTGTACAAAGAGTCACTATGAGTCAGAACCAACTATAGGACACAACAACAACAATTTTGTACACAATCATGATGCCTGAAAAGGATACTTTTCTTTCTTTCTTCCAAATCCTTATACTTTGCATTGATATGTTGTCTTCAAAAAAGCAACAGTAAGGAGAGGCGGGGCAAGATGGCAGACTAGGCAGAAGGATTGCACAGACCCTCTTCAACAAAGAAAAGGGAAACCAATTAACACAGACACAGAAGATAATCTTGGACCCCTGAGCCTTG
>NW_006921728.1:5987074-6010984 GCF_000298275.1 Orycteropus afer afer | reverse complement strand
AAATTTTGGTCAATGACATGAGACAAAGTATATGTGAACTGCTGTATGAAAAGTGAATTTACTCTGTAAATCTTCACCCAAATCCTAATTAAAAAAAAAGCAACAGTAAGACTGGTAGCTGAGTACTCAACTGAAATGACAGAAACCAAAAGACAGCAAAATATATTTTCAAAGTGTTGAAGAAAGACGAATTAGAATTCTATACTCAATGAAAATTTTCTTCAGAAATAAGATAGAATAAAATCATTTCCAGACAAAAACTGAACTTAGTGCCAAAAGACATACTTTAAAAGAATTACTAAAAAGAACTGACCAGAAAGAGGCATCTGATCTCAGACTGTTGTTGCTGTTAGGTGTTGTCAAGTCAGCTCCGACTCATAGCAACCCTGTGTCCAACAGTACAAAACACTGCCCAGTCCTGTGCCATCCTCACAATCCTACTATGCTTGAGCCCATCATTGCAGCCACTGTGTCAATCCATCTCATTGAGGGTCTTCACCTTCTTTGCTGACCCTCTACTTTTCCAAGCATGATATCCTTCTCCAGTGAATGCCCTTCTGACAGCATGACCGTGGTAACTAAATTTGTGCATCAACTTGGCTGAGCCTGGTTGAGTGGCTGGGAAGCTGGAGGTAGTTATTCCCCATGATGAGACTGGCAGTCACCTCCATGGTGGAATCTGCTGTAAGCAGCTGAGTAGCTGCTTTAGGGATGTGGTCTGTTTCCCGTATATAAGCAGGAGCTTTGAGGAAGGTCTCTAGCTTTTTGACATGCTTGAACCCTGCATGTTGCCAAGGCATTGTTCAACAGCCTGCCACGCCCTGCTGATCTTGGGACTTTTTCTGGACTTGAATTAGTGGCCTGCCATGTTGTTTGGTGACATCAGGACTGTACCTTTTCACTTGTCAACCCTGGGTTTGTCAGCCTCAGCAGCCAGCTGCTGCCTGAGTGAAGAAATGCCTCTAGCTTTAGTGGGCCAGGAGCAAGAGGCAGAGCTGACACCGAAGGTTGAGGCGCTTTCATCCAGCTCCTAGAGCCTGGCACTTTGAACTCGGGCTTCTAGCCTCCAAAAATTGTAAGAATAAACTCCTCTTTGTTAAAGCCATCCCATTTGTGGTACTTCTGTTAGAATGGCACTTAAGTAACCAAAACAATGACCAAAGTAGGTGAGACAAAGTCTGGACATTCTCACTTCCAAGGAACATTCTGGCTGTACTTCGTCCAGGACAGATTTATTCTTTGTTCTGGAAATCCATGGTATTTTCAGTATTCTTTGCCAACACCACAATGCAAAGGCAGCAACTCTTCTTTGGTCTTCCTTATTCATTGTCCAGCTTTCACACACATTTGAGGCGACTGAAAATAACATGGCTTGGGTCAGGCACAACTTAGTCTTCAAAGTGACATCTTTGCTTCTTAACACTTCTTAGAGGTCTTTTGCAGCACATTTGCCCAGTGCAATACAATGTCTAGTTTCCTGACTGCTGCTACCATGGGTGTTGACTATGGATCCAAATAAAATGAAATCCCTGACAACTTCAATCTTTTCTCCATTTATCATAATGTAGCTTACTGGTCCATTTGTGAGGATATTTGTTTTCTTTATGTTGAGATGTAATACTAAGGACTGTAGTGTTTGCTCTTCATCAGTAAGTGCTTCACGTCATCTTCACTTTCAGCAAGCAAGGTTGTGTCGTCTGTATATCACAAGTTGTTAATGAATCTTCCTCCAATCCTGATGCCACATTCTTCTTCACATAGTCCAGCTTCTCAGATTATTTGCTCAGCATGCAGATTGAATAAGTGTGGTGAAAGGTTACAACCCTGACGTATACCTTTCCTGGTTTTGAATCAAGTAGTATCTCTTTGTTCCATTTGAACAACAGCCTCTTGGTCTATGTACAGGTTCCTCAAGAGCACAATTAAGTGTTCTGGAATTCCCATTCTTTGCAATGTTGTCTATAACTTGTTATGATCCACACAATCGAATGCCTTTGCATAGTCAAAACCCAGGTAGACATCTTTCAGGTATACTTTCCTTTCAGTTAAGATTCATCTGACATCAGCAATAATATCTTTCATCCCACGTCCTCTTATGAATTCAGCTTGAACTTCTGGAAGTTCCCTGTCAATACACTGCTACAACCAGTTCTGAATTATCTTCAGCAAGATTTCACTTGCATGTGATATTAATAATATTGTTCGATAATTTCCACATTCTGTCGGGTCATCTTTCTTTGGAACAGGCACAAATATTGACCTCTTCCAGTCAGTTAGCCAGGTAGCTGTCTTTCAAATTCCTTGGCATAAATGAGTAAGTGCCTCCAGTGCAGCATCCGTTTGTTGAAACATCTCAATGGGTATTCTATCAATTCCAGGAGGCTTGTTTCCCACCAATTCCCTCAGTGCAGATTGGACTTCTTCCTCCAGTACATTGATTCTTGAGCATATGCTACCTCCTAAAATAGTTGGACATTGACCAATTCTTTTTGATACAGTGACTCTCTGTACTCCTTCCATCTTCTTTTGATGCTTCCTGCATCATTCAATATTTCGCCCATAGAATCTTTCACTATTGCAAGTTGAGGCTTGAATTTTTTCTTCAGTTCTTTCAGCTGGTCTTAGATGAAAGCATAGAAATGCAGGAGTGAATGAAGAGCCATAAATAAATAGGTGGATACATCTAAATGAATATTGACTGCACAAAGCAATAGTTACCTCTCACAGATTTTAAATACATGTAGAATTGTCCATTGGCTTATTTAGTCCATTTTAATTCAATGTAATTATTTATATACTTGGTTTTAAATCTACTATCTAGTTATTTGTTTCCTATTTATCTTATCTGTTGAAGTTTGCTTTTTCTTTTGTCTTTCCTTCTTTGGAATTCATCAAATTTTTTTATTATTGTTATTTCTTCTACTCTATTAATTATATATTATAGTATGTATTATTTTACCATTATTTTGAGTTATCATGGAAATAACATGCACCATTGACTCATTGTAAATCAGTACTTTTCCCATTCTTAGACAATAAAAGGACTTTAAAAAACTTTAATTCTATTTATCCCTTCAGTCCCTTTGGGCTATTGTTTGCTGTGTATTTTGATTTTACATGTATTTTACTTCTTTGAGACATTACTATTGTTTTGCACAGTCAATATTTGCTTAGATTGACTCACATATTTACCTTATCTGTTCTTTTCAATAGCTTCATATGCATATGAGAGCTAAACAATGAATAAGGAAGACCACAGAAGAATTGATGCATTTGAGCTGTGGTGTTGGCAAAGAATTTTTGAATATACCATGGAATACTAGAACAACAAATAAATCTATCTTGGAGGAGGTACAGCTGAAATGCTCCTTAGAAGTGAGAAAGGCCAGACTTCATCTCTTGTACTTTGCTCGTGTTACCAAGAGGGACCAGTCCCCATGAAGCTCAAGTGACACAACATACTACACAGAAACAGTGTTCATTTACACCAGGTAGGTACACTCCTTAGGATAATCAACCAGGGGAGATCAGAAGGGCAGTATTTGCACAGGGAGATAGCTCGGAGTATAGGAATGCATAGAAAAGGACACAGGGGAAAAGTAACCACAGGGAGGAATTGGGAAGGGAGCTGATACATTATGGGGATTGCAATCAATATCATGAAACAAAATGTGCAGGAACTGTTGAATGGAAAATGAATTTGCTCTGTAAACTTTCGCGTAAATCACAATTAAAAATAATTTAAATTAAATTATTCAATTTAAAATGAATTAAATTATATTAAAAAAAAAACAGAGAGGGACCGATCCCTGAAGGGTATCATGCTAGGTAAAGTAGAGGGGCAGTGTAAAAAGGGGAAGACCTTCAACAAAATGGATTGACACAGTGGCTACAATGATTGGGTCAAGCATAGCAGTGACTGTGAGGATGGTGCAGAACTGGGCAGTGTTCATTCTGTTGTGCACAGGGTCACTATGAGTTGAAACCGACTCGATGCCACTTAACAACAACTGCTCTTCATTCCCTCCTGCATTTTCCATGATTTCATGTAGGATCTTACACCTATTTCTGAAAAACTCCTTTTAATATTTCTTTCAAAGTATATCTTCAGGCAATTATTTCAGTTTTTGTCTGCCTATGATTTTATTTCATTGTTATTACTGAAGAAAATGTTCATTAGATAAAGAATGCTATTTGGTATTTATTTTTCTTCCACACTTTAAAGATATATTTCAGTGTTTTGTGGCTTCTCACAATTTCAGTTAGAACTCAGCTGTAAGGCTCAGCTGTTGCTTCTTTGAAAGTAATATGCCTTTTTTCCTCAAGCTTCTTTTAAGATTTTCTTTCAGGCTTTGGTTTTCATAACTCTTACCGGCACATGCCTTAGTGTTTTTATTTACATTTACGTTGCTTGGGGTTTATAAAATTGAACCAAATCCATTATTGTCAAGTGAATTGTGACTCATAGTAAACCTATGTAGAACAGAGCAAAACTACCCCATAGGATTTCCAAACCTGTAATCTTTATGGAAGCAGACTGCCACATTTTTCTTCCATGTAGCAGCTGGTGGGTTTGAACCACTGACCCTTTGGCTAGTACTTGAGCACTTAGCCACTGTGGCTGACTCCTTCTGGGGTTTTACACACTTCTTTAATCTGTCTCTTGGCAACTTTCACCAGTTTTAGAAAGTTCTGTTAGTATCTTGAAATATTGTTTCACCCATTTTTTGATGGGATTCCAACTATATGTGTATTAGACCTTTTCACTGTGTACTATATGTCTATTGTACTTTTTTTCCTTGTATTTTTCATCTTTTTTTCTCTGTTTTGGCCTGAATGTTTTTTACTTACCTATCTTTCAGATCACAACTGCAAAAATGACAAGGAGGCCACATGTTCTGACCTCCTCTAATCCCACGAGAGGAAGACAGGATTACCAGCAGTAACCCAAGGCCTATTACTGCAAGGCCAGACATGCTGCCTCCCTCCAGCCCTTTCACCAACCGTTCCTCCCAAAGCACCCACCACCTCTCTCCTGGGTTCGATAATTCATTGCAGTGGCCACACAGAACTCACAGATTATGGGGTTTATTAGGGAAGCACCAGGCTACAACTCAAGTTCAGGAAGAACGCTCAGTCTCTCTCCCAGCCCAACGTCCCTCAGCCAACAGTCTCTCACAGTCTCTTTCCCAGCAGTGCTGGTCCCTCGGTGTCTCACTCCAGCAATGCGTGTCTCTCGCGTCTCTTTCCTAGCAGCACGTGTCTCTTTCAGGGGCGCGTGTCTCTTTCAGCAGCACGTCTTCCTCCACCAGCAGTCAGAGAGAGTTCTGCCTCCAGGAGGCCTCCTTTTGAGCCTGGCAGGGTGGTCAAACTAGCCAATCATAGCATCAGAACTCTAAGCACCTGAGAGAGAGTGGGCACCTCCCAGAACATTGTATTGTGCCATGCCCAACAGAAATAACCCAGGTGGATAACATTTACAATCAGCTCCTCAGTTGCTCATTCCACCACTGAGTTTACAATGACTTATGGGTAGAAAAGCCATACTAAGTAATTTACTACACTGCAACGACTCTCTCTTCAGCTGTGTGTAAACAGATGTTAAGCCCATCTACAAGGAAGTCTGGTGGCATAGTGGCTAAGAGATTTGACTGCTAACCAGAAGGTTGGTAGTTCAAACCCACCAGCCACTCTGCAGAAGGAAGACTGAGCAATCTACCTCTGTAAAGATTTACCACCTTAGAAAGCCAAAGGGGGTTGCTATGAGTCAGAATTGACTCAATGGCAGTGGATTTGGTTTTGTTTTTCACTGTGTGCTTCTTAATTTCATTGATTATATTTCAGTTCTACAATCTCACTTTGATATTTTTATTTATAAATATATTCCAGTTCTGTGGTGAAATAGCATTAATATTTTAAATCTCATGTTTGACCACTGTAGTATCTTCATCACCTGTGAATCTGTTTTAGATGTTTTTCTCTTCCCTTTATTCCATCTCTTGATATGGTTGTACTTTTTAAACCGAATACCACACAGGATTTAAATGATTTATCCTGATTCATGATTTTCTGATTTTCATAAGTTTAGGGCAAGAAATTAGAGTAAGATCAGATTTAAAATAATATCTAATTCATTTTTATATACTTCACCTTGTACTTTAAAATTATTCATACTAGCTAATTCAGGAGCTCTGGTGGCATACTGCCTAAAGCACTTGACTGCTAACCAGAAGGCTGGAGGTTCAAACCCACCAGTCACTCCTTTGAAGGAAGGTTGGACAATCTACTTCCATAGTGATACCACCTCAGAAACCCAAGGAGGGGTCACTATGAGTCAGATTTGAGTTTTGAGTTAGCTAATGATTAAATTTCCCAACCCATCTGCCAGTTTATCCTACTTGAGTGACTTGTGTTGCTAGATGCTGGAAGCTATGTCCCTGGTGCTTCAAATGCCAGCATGGTCACCCATGGTGGACAGGTTTCACTGAAGCTTCCAGACTGAGACCAGCAGGAAAGGCCTGGTGATAGACTTCCAAAAATTAGGCAACGAAAACCCTATGGATCCCAAAAGAATATTTTCCAATAAAAAGACAGAAGATGAACCTCCTAGATTGTAAAACACTCAAACATATACAATGGCTGCAACAATGGACTTGAAAACACCAGGAATCGTGAAGGTGGTGCAGGCCTGGGCAACATTTTGTTCCGTTGCATATGGGGTCACAACTAACAAAAAAATGATTAACTTGCTGTAAAACTAAGTAAATAATTTTGGAAATCCCAGAATGGACTCTTAGCTCTGCCTAAGGAAAGCTGTAGATTCTATCTGATTTAATAAATGCTCATTTAAAACAGTTGGAAATAAAAGCTGTAGAACATGAAAGAAGAATCAGAAGAAATGATGCTGCATATTTACTGCTGATGTCATTTATTCTATCTTGTCTTAATTTCTTTTCAACTGCTCTTTTATTTTCTGATACCTCTGAGAGGGGCATTTTTTGAGGAGGGAATTCTTAGAAACCAGACAGTACAAAAAGTAGAATTACATTTGTGGTGGAATTGTGTTTACAGTTTTAATCTTCAAGTTGCCTTTCTAAAACACACATTAGAAACCTAGAACCAAGATACAGAACTCATCAAAATATTTTAATACTATAAATCTGAAGCAAAGAACAGGGAAATGACCGAGGGGGGGCAGTGGCAAGCACTGCAGGGGATACACAGATGGCTGAGGGCAGAATCCTGTGCAATGAGCATTCCTCTGCTCCTGGCAGAGGAGAAATCCAAATGAATTATCAGAACCTAACCAAAAACCAAAGCAAACCAGCTGCCATCGAGCTGACTTTGGCTCCTGGCAACCCCATGTGTTACAGAGTAAACTGCACTCTACACAGTTTTCAAGGTTGTGATCTTTTGGAAGAAGAGTGCCAGGCCTTTCTTCCACAGCGCTTCTGGCTCAAACCACCAAACGTTTGGTTAGGAGTGAAGTACTTAACGCTTTGTACCATCTAGGGACTCCTATTATAATCTAAAAGGATGGAAAATCTGAGGAAGTGTAGACCCATTATCACTGGAAAGGCAAGAAGGAGGAGGGTTACTTCTGGCCGGGGTAAGCCTTCATGGGAGCTACAGAGTCTGAGCCAGCCCTGAAAATGGGGAGGATTTCAGGGAAGGGAAATAGCTGAGTAAGAATGTGGGGCTGGGGTACAGAATACAACACACTCAGAGACATACTGATCTAGTGGATCAATATGCCATGGAAAAGTGGGATGGAAGACAAGCTAGATTCTGGTTATAAAGGGCCTTGAATATCAAATTAAGGAGGCTAGCACCTGCTTGGGAGCTCTGGCAGCGTAGTGCTGAAGGTATTTGACTGCTAACCAGAAGGCTGGTGGTTCAAACCCACCAGCCACTCCTCAGAAGGAAGGTTGGGCAATCTACTTCCGTAGTGATATTGCCTCAGAAGGGGTTGCCATGAGTAGGGGTTGACTCAACAGCACACAACAACAACAAGTTTTTTTGTATTTTAAAGTAAACCAAGGGAATATAACACATCCTCAGCAGATAGAACAGACCGTTTCATTTGCTTCAATAATGATTTCCTAGCATGTATCATTTACCTTAAAAAAAAGTTAAAGTGCTGTGTCTAACACCTCCCTGGATATTTACTCCATATTTGACACTCATAATGTATTGGTTACATTTCTAAAATTGCTTGAAAGCCCTGGAACTTGACCCCAGGTCTGCTAATCATAAATCTAAGGTTTATTATGAGTGGACAAGATCCAGGTTAGAAAAGTCAAACAACTTGGCCTGGTACCCAAGACCTTTCAAACACTTTCAAACACTGGCCTCAATGCATCTATCTCACTGCCCTTCTCCAACCTTCTGACCTACTCTCTCCTTTTCCACACATCTAACTTCACCTCTTATTTCAAGACTTGGCTAAATTCTACTTCTTCTTAGGGCCACTCCAGATGACATCAGGCTGACTCCCATAGGAAGAGAACCCAGAGAATATCAACCTCTGAGATAATCCAAGGACTCAGCACAGGACACCTCCCATTCTCTGAATGGGCCAAGCAATGTGCTAAATGCTTTCCAGATGTCATTTGCAACCACCTTTTGAGGAAGACATTATTAGCTTCGAGTTACAGATCCAGAAATTGAAGCGCAGAGAGAATGAAAGCATGGCAGCAAGATTCCACTGAACAGGAAGCCAAAGGAGCACCCAGGAAGGGCACCCAAGAAGCTGCAGGGTGGCAATGGCCAGCAGTCCCACCTGGAGTGGTCCCTATCACTTAACAGGCAGAGTAAAGTGTCTGTGGAATGAATGATTGGGTGAATTAATGCCACATCTGACTGTAAGAAGATGAGGGAGAGGGGAAGAGAGGAGAAGCTGACAGAATCAGGAAGGCAAAAGCAAAAGGAAAGAGCAGCGAAGAATGTGAGAAACTAAGGCAACTGGGTTGTTGAAGCACAAAACGTGAGGCAGACAGTGGCAAGGGACAACAGTAGGAAGTTGTCCTCCTCAGAAGACTGAGAATGCCTTGCTGAGGTGCTCAGGCTTCCAGATGCTGGTGATAAACAGCAACAGAAGAAGAGTGGTGATTGGACCCTTCAGCTCCAACTCAATATGCCCAACACCGAGCCCAGCAGGTCCCACGTGAAACTCATTCTTCCTTTTGGGTCCACAGGCTTCAGCATGGCTCCAGTCCCTTCATCAATCCCCACCCAGCTACAGGTAGGCCCCTGCCTGGGATTCAACAGTGAAGAAATTCTACGAATTGCTGACCTCCTGGAGACTCCCCAAGCACATCCTTCCAACATATCCTCTCAAAAGCAATCAGCACATTCTCCTGGCTTGGCCCAACACAGGGCCAGGGTAAGAGGTTGGCAGTGTCCAGACTACTCACTCTCCTTCAAGGTTTGTGCCACCCAGGCCCACCACCCCTCTTCATTCCTAACCTCTAGACCCTGGCATCTGCTCACAATCTTCCCTCCACTCAGATTTCTGCCACCATCCTAGAAGATCTCCCCTTCCAACCCTCTCAATTGCCTAGCACCCCATCTCTCAGCAAGAAGTGGAGATGGGAGGAGCCATGCTCACACTGGGTCTCATCTACCAAACACACAAACTCACAACCTGAATGTTGATAACGTCACACTCAAAAGTCCCCAAGAGACAGTGTCACAGAAGTGGGAGGAGTTGCTACTGGCAGCAGTCGCCTGGAAGAGGCACCAAGAATATGTAGTACCACCTCCATCTCCATGTCCCTCCTCAAGGCACATGGGAAAATGGCAGAATCAACTCAGGAAAGCCAAGACCCTGCTCTGTGGCTGAGACACTGCCTTTCCTTGCTATTCACCATCTGGTTCTCCAGCTACCGCAGACAGCATGTCACACAGGGCCGACAGAGCCTTAGTCATTCATTGGTCCTGGGCACTGGGCATCCCCACAACCAAGTGACTGCAAGTGCCCGAAAAGGGTGCCTGACACTCCTCTACCCTCATGTCCCCCACACCCAGCCCAGTATAGCACGTGGTGGGCACTCATAATTGTTTAATTTAAACTGAGGGGAAAGCAACTCTATATATTCCAAAAGTGCAGTACTTATTAGTGAAGATTAACAGAAGATTCATTCTCTGAAAGCCATGAACCAAGAGGGAAAGATGAAGCAATCACTCCACAGTCCCACTCTCCAGAAATTATGGAGGGTGAGCTGTGTCCCAAGAAGAATTGGGCCCCTCCATCCCCACCCATCCTCCCCTGCCCAACACACACCACAGAGAGGAGGACATCTACTCCTTTGTCCACCTGACTGCCTGCCTGCAGCCTGCATGATGGAGTGCTGGACTCAGCTAACCCCACCACAACAGGGATGGGTTCTAGCTTCATCCTTCCTAGAACAGAGTCATACCCATCATGTAGCTGGAGAACTGGAGAAACACACCACTCACTGAAGAGAACAACGCAGAACCACACACCATTTTGATGTTCTTATTAAGAACACCTGCAAATAAAAGAGACTACTAGATTTCTTAATGAAGTGATTTTAAAAGTTCAGAAGGAAATTAAGAGAACAGGTGGAAAGAGAACACCGAGGGTGAGGCCAGTCTTCTCCTTCTGCAGATGAAGAAGCCAAGGCCTGAGGAGACCAGCATAAATCAGTTAACATCCAGTAGAACTTTTAATATAACTTGCTAGTTTGTTTTATTTATTATCTCATCCGCACCTCTCCCACTACAACATAAACTCCAGGGAGGCTGGGGGTTTTGCCTTTTTTGCTGACTGCTGTTTCTCCAGTGCTTAGAACAGTGCCTGGCACATAGCAGGCACTCAATAAAACTGTGTTGAGTGAATGAACAAATAGAAACACAGCTCATCACCCAAGTTCATGAATAACGTTCTTGAGGACATTATACTGCTTCTCAACACATTGCCCGTTATTGATTCCAGAGGGAGAAACTAATAATCTAACCTAAAAAGGAGTTGCTTGGTGGTGGTGCAAATGGTTGACATACTCAGCTGTTAAATGAAAGGTTGGTGGTTCAAGGCCATCCAGAGGTGCCTTAGAAGAAAGCCTTGGCAATATACATGAAAACAAACAGCCCTTGGAAACCCTATGGAACACAGTTCTTCTCTGACACCCATTGGGGTCACCATGAGTTGGATTAAACTTAACGGCAACTGTTTTTACTGGTTAACTAAAACAGCCAAATTCACACCCTAAAAGGAATAAAAACTCACTGTCATCGAGTCGAATCCAACTCATAGCCATTGCTCTTTGGGTTTCCAAGGTGGTATCACTACAGAAGTAGACTGCCCAACTTTCCTTCTGAGGAGTGGCTGGTGAGGTTGAACCACCAGCCTTCTGGTTAGCAGTCAAATGCGTTAGGCACTATGCTAAAAGGAATAGTGCTGCTGATTATTGGGAAGTCAAGAAAGGGGAATAAAATTTGCTTTATCAGTTAAGTCCCCACTCTGTTGATTATTCTGAGTCTTATGTACACTGATTTGATCTATTATAACATTAATGACACCTAAGGCCCTTCTGTCCTGGAAGAAGTGCAGCCAGAATGCTCCTTGGAAGCAAGAATGGCCAGACTTTGTTTCACCTACTTTGGTCATGTTGTCAGAAGGGACCTGTGGTAGTTAAGGTTGTGTGTCAACTTGGCTGGGCCCAGTTGAGTGGCTGGGCAGCTGGTGTTAGTTATTCCCCATGATGAGACTGGCAATCAGCTCCATATGGGATCTACAACAATCAGCTGAATAGCTGCTTTAGGGATGTGATCTGCTTCCCATTTATAAGTCAGCTTTGGGAAGCAGATCACATACAGCTACGGCACACTTGAACCCCGCATGTAGCCATGTCATTGTTCAGCAGCCTGCCATGCTCTCCCAACCTTGGGACTTTCAATGAACTTGAATTAATGGCCTGCCATGTGGTTTGGTAACATCGGGACTGTGCCTTTTTACTTGTCAACCTTGTGCTTGTCAATCTCAGCAGCCAGTAGCTGTCTGAGTGAAAAAAAAGCCTCTAGCTTCAATAGGCTGGGAGCAGGAGGCAGAGCTGAAGCCTGAGGTTGAGGGGCTTTCACCCAGCCCTTAAAGCCTAGCACTTTGAACTCAGACTTAGAGCGTCCAAATTATGAGAATAAACTCCTGTGTGTTAAGGCCATGCTATTTGTGGTATATTCCTGTCAGAGCAACACTAGGTAACCAGAACAGGACCATACCCTGGGGAAGGATATCAGGCTTGGTAAAGTAGGAGGTCAGTGAAATCCATCTCAATGAGATGGATTGACACAGTGGTTGCAATGATGGGCTCAAGCATAACAAGGATTCTAAGAATGGCACAGGACCAGATAGTTTTTTTAATTCTGTTGTACATAGGGTCACTATGAGTCAGAGCCAACTCAACAGCAGCTAACAAGGCCCTTCAATGAATAATGACTGATCAACATGAACATAATACAGGTATGTACAGACAGTCATACATCAAAAGAGCTGATCCCTCTCCCCACCTGATGAATTTTGAGGCATCCATTAGAGTTAGAGCAACCCCACTTTTGCTAGTGAGAAACTGAAATGCAGGAGAGCCCTTTTGGGGAGCTCCATTTGTCTCCCTGCAAACTCTAGAAGGCAGAAGCAAAGCACAGTCCTGGGGTACAGAGAGGAACATGTCTCTGTTCCTCACCAATTCCATCTCTTGCTTTGGCCAACTCTAGTCACCAAATACTACCCAGAATAATGAGTTTAAACTTCAGGCTTTGCAGAACTGTGGGAGTTAATCTAATGGAGCTGCTTCAGGGTGCAGGCAGGCTAAGAAACTTTTTAGAAATTAGAGCCATAGCTCCCTAAGAGAGTGAGGGAAGAAAAGAGGCGAGATAACAGAGTTCTGAGACACAAAGGAATCTCAGGCCTAGGATGCAGCCCCTCCCTCTCCCTTCGGATCCTCAGACTGGGATTAGCTCTTGTGTCACTAGTGGCCGTGTCACCCAGAGCCTCATGTACAGCAACCAACAAGAGGAAGAGAGCTGCCCCTTCAAGGCCTGATGGGTCACACTATCAGGGAGCAACTCACCAAGATAGAGAGAGGGAGATTTGGGCACATACTGCCCAAACCCAACCCAAACCCATTGCCATGAAATCAATTCTTACTCATTGCGACCCTATAGGGAAGAACAGAATTGCCCCACAGGATTTCAAAGGTTTTAAATCTTTATGGAAGTAGATTGCCCCATCTTCCTCTGTGAAGCTGCTGGTAGGCTGGAACCTCCAACCTTTTGGTTAGTAGCTGGATGTCTTAACCACTGCGCCATCAGAGTTCCTTGAAGCCCAAATCAAGAAACCAAAATTATGTTTTCAGAAGTATAGGCTGATGGCAGAAAGGATGAGTTTGCTTGGCTGAGCACTGTGAGTGCTCACTGGGACAGCACAGATCAGGGAGAGCCTCTCTGCAGGCTGGGGACACAGGGCAGGCTGCAGAAAACTAATGAGGTACACGTGGTAGCAGAGACAAGTCCTGGGCTTTCTTCTAAGTCCTCCCTTGCTGCTGACATGAGGCTGAGCCTTTCACCAACGGACTGTACACAAATCCTTTTACAAGCAAAGCTCAAAATCTCAGGAAGCTGCCCCACCCCCAGCTCCACCTTAGCCCTCACATCCTTCTGCAAGAGTCCCCCTACATTCGACATCAAACTCAATTGGCATAACATACTACACAAAGCATTGTTCCACCTCCTACTTTGATGAGTAACGACTGGGATCTTAAAAGTTTGCAAGCAGTCATCTAGATGCAATGATGGATCTCTCCTCATCCAGAGCAAAGAATGAAGAAAACCAAAGATTCATGGCAACAATTAGTCCTAGCGACTGGTATACCATGTGATCCAAAGCCTATAGGACTATGAAACCAGAAGAACTAGATGGTGCCTGGCTACCACTGTCAACCATTCAGAAGGGGATCTATGTAGGAGATCCTGGATAGAGAGGGAGAACAATGTGGAAGAAAACTCAAAATCATTTGTGGGGGGGAGGAGGGCCAGGTTTGCTGGTCAGATAGAACCTGGTGGAACCACTGAGACTATGGCCCTAGCTGCCCTTCAGGTCTGAAATTGAACCCAAACTTGTGGATTCCAGCCAAACAAAAGACTGGCATATGAGTTGAACATTTACCTGAGGCAGATACACTCCTTGGAGAGATCAATTATGGGAGAAAGAAGGGCTGTTTATGCACAGAGAGACAGCTCAGGGGCAGGAGTGCATGGAGGGATGGACACAGGGAAGAGGTAACTATGGGGAGGAAGTGGGAGGGGAGCTGTTGCATTGGGGTAAACTGTAGTCAATGTCATGAGACAAAGTGTATGTGAACTGTTGTATGGAAAGTGAATTTGCTCTGTAAATTTTCACCCAAATCCCAATTAAAAAAAAAAAAAAAAAAAGAGTTGCCCTACTTTCATCTATAAGGAAAACTTGGTGAAAGGTCTTACATACTGGGTGAACAAGACAGCTAAGAGCCTGAGAGTTAGGTTGATCTGAAAGACTTCAGTCACATGTAGCAGAGTCTGGAATCCAGAGCTCTACAGTATGCCTGAGGAAGCAGGCTAAGGTCATGAAAAGCCTAGAAACAGAGACAGAGGGAACAATACAGTCTTCTCAGGGAGGTAGCTAAGGGCACTGTCCTAAGCATCTCAAAACAAACCAAAGGCTGTTACGAAACTCAACTAAATATAAACCAGTAACTATTTCCTGCATAAGCACAGTCCCCAACTTACACATGGGTGGCATGTCAAAAGTTCATTATGACTCAACTGTTTGGAAATCTGAATCCATTTTTCACAGACAAAGTGATAGCTATGGGTAGGATATCAGTCTGGCCTGTCACCATCATAGCCTTGAGCTCTTGACAGCAAAGCCCATGCTTTATTCATCTTTGATTTCCAAATGCCCTACAGACTACCTGACATAGAGCAAGAGCTCAAATGTTTGTAGAGTGGACGAAAGCCTTCTGCTCAGGTTAGGCGTGCTCTCCCACCTAACTTCCTTGTTTGCTCTCAGAGATGCACGTGCTGACATCTTCAGATGGTGCACAGCTACCACTGCTGACCACTCTAAAAGGGATCACAATAGAAGGGCTCAGACAGAGTCAGAGAAAAATGTGGAACAAAATTCCAAACCATCAAAAAGACCTGGCTTACTGGTCTCATAGACACTGGTGAAACTCCTGAGACCACAGCCCTTAGTCACCATTCAAGCCTGGAACTGAACCCACCCCTGTGGCTCAGCCAAACATTAGACAGGCCTCTAAGGTGGACAATATTACCAGAGAGGTAAGCAATCCTTATAACAATCAACCATATGAGATCAAAAGGGTAGCATTTGCTCAGGGATAAAGCTAAGAAGTCAGGACAGAATAGGAAAGAAGTACGAAAGGAAATGGTAAATGGGGAGGAAATGGGAAGAGTGCTGCTATATTGTAGGGATTGCAAAGAATATCACAAAACAAAATGGGTATGAATTGTTGAATGGAAAACCAATTTGTTCTGCAAACTTTTCATCCAAATCACAATTTAAAACAAATATAAAAAAAAAAAAAAAAGTGCCTCTGGAGATCTGCACAACATTCCGTATGTTCAGGCCTTTGACCTACTTTATGTGCTGCAATATCCTAAGGAAAGTAAGCAGTCATCCCCAGATAGCCTGCAGCATAGAGATGGAGCTAAAAGGTGGGCTCTGGTTTTGCATTTCAGGTAGGTCCCCTGGCTGAAATTTCATTCTGCCAAGCACAAATGGAATATTCGGGAAACCCTGACAAAGGGGACCTCCATGGGGTGCACCTTGAGGCCTCTGCAACTTTCTGAATGCTTGGTTTTCCCTTCGTTAAGGAAAGTTAAAACTCACTCAGAACCCAGGCCTTTAATATTCTAGTGTCTGCATTTCTTCATCTTTCACCCCCCTCCATTGTTCCCACGACTGACCGCCTCCTTCATTTCAGATTGATTCTCTGACTTGACAAAGGAGGAGAAACAAATCCATTGGCCCACAGGAACCTCTCCTGCTGCTTCCTACGTGATCAATGATCAAAGTGCATGTTTCATACCTAACATTCTCCAGTGCTGCTTGCTGCTTCATTTATTTATGGGATTTTGCCAATTGATTTTTACAATTTCTGGTGATCTGTGATCCGTGTGGTTGGAAGAATGATCCCCCATAGTGCTGTCAGAGGTATTGTCCCTTTGTAAAGCTGGGGAATGAGAGTATAGAGTGAAGACTGGGTGATGTCAGTGCCCAAAGGTGACCAAGCCTGGAGGGACACAGCGCCAGGACTTTTCCTCGCAATCCATCGATAACAGGGCCTTAGAAAGCTTACAAATAAAAAGCACTCGAATAACTACAAACAGTGATTATTAAATGAACACTCTTTTTTGCTCGCAATGTTTTAAAAGGTACTCAATAACAAATTCTTCTGGCAAAGGATACTTTGCCTATTAAGTAGAAACCTTCAGACAGTTCTGCTAAGGAAGAAGCCAGGACATTCTCATCCCAAATGCAATCCTACTTTTAGGTATTGACCCTAGAGAAATGAAAACTCATGTTCACACAACAACCTGTACACAAATGTTTATAGCAGCATTATTAACAGCAAAAACTGGAAACAACTCAAATGTCCTTTGATGAGTGTTGGATAAACACACTGTGGTATAGCCATACAATGGAATACTGTACCACTCAGCAAGAAAAAGATACAAACTATTAATACATGCAGTGTCTCAGATCTCAAGGTCATTATATAGTAAATGACTCTATTTATATGACATTCTAGGAAAAAATAAACTCTAGGGCAGAGAACAGAGTAGTGGTTCTGTCTTAGAGATTAGGGGAGGAGGGGGTCTGACTACAAAAGGATAGCTCTAGGGAATTCTTTGGGTTGTTGGGATTTTTCTGGGGCCTGTTGATTAGTGGTGGTAATGATGTTGATAAGAATGTAAGCATGTGTTAAAATTCATAGGGCCAAACACCAAAAATAAGTGAATTTTGTTGTTGTTTTTAGGTGCTGTCAAGTCATCTTCGACTCATAGCGACCTTATGCACAGCAGAACAAAACACTGCCCAGTCTTGTGCCAGCCTCACGATCCCTGCTATACCTGAATTTTACTGTATGTAAATATCTTTTAAAGTCCACAAATTCTTTGACATTCCTTCTATAAAACAATGGTGTCCAAATCCCTTCCTCTTGGATATGGGCCAGCCTCAGGATTCACATCTAACAAGCAGAGTGCAGCAAGAGGGGTGGTACTCTGTGATTTCCAAGGCTAGGTTCAAGGTACTGCAGCGTACACCTGGCTCACTCTCTCTTTGGAGCCCTGAGCTGCCAGGTAAGAAGTCTAGCTACCTGAAAGCACCCTACCAAAGAGACCTTGTAGGGAGACTACACCAAGATAATGAGAGATGCCTGATGAGTTCTCAGCTGTTTCCACCTTCTCAGCCCACGCCCCACCCATGAGTGAAGAATCTTTGAGATGATGCTGGCCCCAGCCGTGACCTGACTGCAACCTCATGAAAGACCATGAATCAGAACCACGTGGTGAGCAGCTCACAAATTCATGGCCCAAGGAAACTATGAGGAATAATACAAATGATTGTTGACTTAAGCCATTAAGTTTTGGAGTGAACTGCTCACAACCACAGGTATAATATAGGGAGATATTCTCTTTTTTTTCTTTTTTTTTTTAATCTATTTCCATGTGACAGGCACTTTCACAAATATTATCCTGCTTTTTTATTTTTCATTCATTCACTCAGTAAACATTTATGGAGAACTTTCTATATGCCAAGGGCTCTACACAGAATGAAAAAAGAAATGAGCAGATGCCAAGTGGCAGCCAAACCAACAGAATGTGATTACAGAGGAAAGGTCAAGGCCAGGGGGAAGTCCTTGGTCTGGGCAACTGGTTAGAGGGTGATGCTGCTCACTGAAGCAGTACGGATCTGCAGGGAAGGCAACAAGATCCATTCTAGACACAATAAGTACTCAATGTCTGTAAGACATCCAAGAGGAACCGTCCAGTTGGCAGCTGGATGTTTAACCTCTGGGGCCAGAGATGTGAACTAGGGAATCACAGAAAGCCCTTGGAGCCTTGAGAGATAATGAACACACCCTGAAAGGGAGGTCAATGGCAAGGAGGCATTACCTTGGGCAGAGCCCTAAGGAAGGCCAACATTCAAAGGGCAGGAAGAGACTGAGAAAACATAGGGAAAACATAGTATCACAATACCAAACTAAGGGAGAATCAAAACATCAAGCACTTCTGAGAAATTAGATTATGTAAGACAAAGATGGAAACATGTCTACTGGATTTAAAGACAAGTACCTTAGCAGAGTAGTTTCATTGCAATGGTGGGGGTGGGAGCCAGAATGGAAAAGTAGAGAACATGGGGTAACACAGCTCAGACAAGGTTTAAACACTCCAAGATGAAGGGTAGAGGAAAGAGGGTGGCCCCAAGGCAAGGGAGGAAGGGTTTTCTGAATGAAAGAGGCTGTAGCCCATGTCAATGCTAAAGGCAGGATCCCTTGAAAAAAGCAGAGGTTGGAGATAACAGTGGAAGGGGCTGACCATGGCCAGGAGAAGGGGCTCACCTTCCCTGCCAGGGTAGACGAGTGTCAGTAAACAGGAAGAGGAGGCAGGTGGAAGAGGTTGAGGAGGCTGTACCTGAAGACTCTGCTTTGTCTCTGCAGTCAAGGACCTGCACTGGGGGTGGGGACACTGTGGTGGCGGCAGCAGAGCTGTGGATAGGAGAGACAAGGGCTGGCACTATGTGGTATGTATATACAACAGAGAAGGAATAACACTGGCTAAAAACAGGAGCATAGCCTGCCAGGGCCCACTGGGCTCGTGGGAGTGGCAGATCCCCATGACATCCATTTAGGCTTTGTCTACAACCACCCTGTGAGGTAGGAGCTACTGTCCAAAGGTTTTAGGAAATGAATGAATGTGGGAATGCACAGGCCAAACTGGAGCCAGGCCTGTTTGCACGCAGCCCACCACCACTCTGCCAACCCTTAGTATCTTTATTTTTCTTATGGCTCTGGGCCTAACCGTGTGACACCAAGCAGATCCTTAAACATTTGCAAAAGGGAAGCAGAAGACAAAGCCCCTGAAAAGGGTCACATCTTAAGCCCTCTTAGACTAATACCTGAATAATCAGATCAGCAGGAGTTAGGGGTGGCAGGGCTCGTGGACAGTGGGGACACTGCCCTCCCTGCTAGGCCAGGGCCCATGCTATAGCTTGTCCTTTGTTCTTTACCTGCGCCAACACTGTCTCCATATCTGGCTTTTTAGCAATAGCCCATACACCCATCCCCTCTTCTTTCCCCTTTCCTCTCCCTCATCTTTTCTTTGTAATCATTTCCTTCAAAACTTTCTTTTCTTTTTCTCTCCTCTTTCCTTCCTGGTGGTACAGTGGGAAAGCATTTGGCTGCTAACCAAAAAGTTGGCAGTTTGAACCCACCAGCCGCTCCACGGGAGAAAGATGAGGTAGTCTGCTTCTGTAAAGATTTACAGCCTTAGAAATCCTGTGGTTTCCTTTAAACCACTAAGTTTTGGGATGATTTGTTCATAGCCACAGATAACTAATGTAGGGAGACTTTTTTTTTTTTTTTTTTTTATGGTTTGCTATAAGCCACTATGCCTATACTCTTTTTCGATCTTATTATTTGAAATGGAAGTCATTTCTTAAACAGTATGGTGTTCACTGATGAGAGCCAAGCTCCCAGGTCAAGCCCCTGCACTGGCCCAGCCCTATGTCCACATGTCCCACCTCCAGGCTGGGCCAGACCTCACTCTCCTGGAGCCTCCAAATCTCGTCCCTGACTTCCAGGTCCTCTTCTGCTTCTCACTGCATGGAACATCCTTCACTCTTCCTTTCACCTACTTGAATCCCACCTTCTTCCTCCAGGAGGAAGTTCTCACTAATTTTTCCCATTTCAGACATTTCCCTCACACTGTCTATATCATTCTTTAAATGAGTCCTGTGCTGCCTTCAGATGTTACTTCATTTCGTATGATGTTTAGGACGTGTTTTTTCCCAAGCAATAATAACAAATGAAATGTTATTATTATTATTAATAAATTAATATTATTATGTTCCTGCAATCAGTGACATTGATGGAAGTAAAGCTCCCCACCTAGCCTTGATCTACTCCCCAGATCCTTTAAAAATAAACAGCAAGGGGTTACACATAATGTCATGTGAACTCAGTTTAAAAATTTTCCAATTGAAATGTTATTATTATTATTAATAAATTAATATTATTATGTTCCTGCAATCAGTGACATTGATAGAAGTAAAGCTCCCCACCTAGCCTTGATCTACTCCCCAGATCCTTTAAAAATAAACAGCAAGGGGTTACACATAATGTCATGTGAACTCAGTTTAAAAATTTTCCAATTGAATTCGCTCTAAGCAAAGATGTCACTTTGATAACTAAGGTGCACCTGACCCAAGTCAAGTATTTTCAATCACCTCATATGCATGTGCAAACAGGACAATGAAAAGGAAGACTGAAGAAAAATGGATGCATTTGAATAGTGGTGTTGGTGATTCTATTGTTCTGGACATGGATTGCCAGGAGAATGAACAAATCTGTCTTGGAGGAAGTACACCCAGAATGCTCCTTAGATGCAAGGATGGTAAGACTCTGTCTTATTTACTTTGGACAAGTTATCAGGAGGAACCAATTCCTGGAGAAGGGCATCAAGCCTGGTAAAGTAGAAGGTCAGCAAGAAAACAAAAAGAGAAAATCAAGATGCATTGACTACAACAATGGGCTCAAATACACCTACTGTTACGAGGATAAGGGGCTCTGGTGGCACAGTTGTTAGGCTGCTAACCAACAGTTCGAACCCACCAGCTGCTCCACTGGAGAACAATGAGGCAGTCTGTCTTGGAAACCCTATAGGGCAGTTCTTCTCTTTCCTATAGGGTGGCTGAGTCAGAATCAACTTGATCACAGTGGTTTTTTGGTCTTATTGTGAGCGATAACACAGAACCAGGCAACATTTTTTGTTATACGTAAGGTCGTTGTGAGTCGGGGCCTACTCAATGGCACCTAACAACAATTTGCTCAACCAACTTCTCTGGGTGTCACATACATTCCTCATACTCATCTCCAACAGAGAGACATTAAACCTGCATAAAAGAGGGCTAAGCACACAGGTCAGAAGATGGATGCTTGAGTCCCAGGCTGCCAGCCTTTGAGGAAGGACCTCTTCCTCTGCACCAGGCATGAAACCGACCTGATATTAGTATCCCATTTGGGATGGGGGCCTAAATGCCCTATCGTGCCCCTTTCAGAGCTGGGCGAGGATCAGACAGGCTAATCTCTGATCTAGTGCCTCATAAACTGCACAGACATGCCACAGTTCTGTTACTGGCATATTCAATGATGAATCACTATCCACAAAAATGTACACAGTTCTGGGAACAAAAAACCACTCATATCCTTGACTATTGTTCTAGAGAGGGCTGCCCAGTTGCTCTCTTTTCCCTGCCCTCAGCCACATGGTGAGGGTGCTGAGCTCGAGCAGAGGACTGCCAGGAAGACTGGATACCATATCCCACACCTTGGGGCACTAGCCACTTGGACACTTGCCTCGCAGGTACTGCAGGGTTGTGTGAAAGCCAAAGGTTGGTGATTTATGGAAGCTGTGATCGGAAGCCAGCCTGAGAACACAGCCCAAAAATGTGATCTGATATGGCAAAGCAATCATATATCCCTGTAAGGTGAGAGCCATCATCTGAAATAAAACCCTACCCAGAGTCTGCAAGGTTGGCAGAAGGCAGAATCTCCATGTGTGGAAAAAGGCAGTTGGATCCTACAGCTGTCATTCTTGTCTCCCCAGATCCACCTTTGTTGTGGTTACCTAGTGCCACTCTGACAGGAATATACCACAAATATGATGGCCTTAACCAACAGGAGTTTATTCTTATAATTTGGAGGCTTTAAGTCCAAGTTCAAAATGCCAGGCTCTAGGGACTGGGTGAAAGCTCCTCAGCCTTGGGCTTCAGCTCTGCCTCCAGCTCCTGCCCTACTGAAGCTAGAGGTGTTTCTTCATTCAGACAGCTGCTGGCTGCTGAGGCTGAGAAGCCCAAGGTTGACAAACAAAATGGCACACTCCCGATGTTACCAAACCACACGGCAGGCCATTAATTTAAGTCCACTGTAAGTCCCAAGGTCGGCAGAGCATGGCAGGCTGCTGAACAGTGACACGGCTACATGCAGGGTCCAAACATGCCATAGGCTAGAGACCGTTCCCAGGGCTTCTCCTTATATAGAGGAAGCAGACCACATCGCAAAGGCAGCTACTCAGCTGCTTGTGGTAGATCCCACCATGGAGTGGATTGCGAGTCTCATCATGGGGAATAACTACCACCAGCTGCCCAGCCACTCAACAAGGCCCAGTCAAGTTGACATACAAACATAACTACCACAACCTTCTTCTTAAAATTTCCCAATAATCACAGCTGCTACAGTCCTCCTGGCCTCAGGAACTCTGCCCCTCACACAAGCTCAAAATTCTCTCCTATCCCCATGGCTGAGCATGAGTGGAAACACTAAATAAGGTCATGTGGAAGGCTCGGGAACAACAAGGGAAGTGAGGAACATCTGGTTCACAAGGTGCCACTTCCCTCTCTTGAGCTGTTGCTGTTGTTAGGTGCCATCAAGTCAGACCGACACATAGCAACCCCTCCTTGGGTTTCCGAGGCAGTATCACTACGGAAGTAGATTGCCACATCTTCCTTCCGAGGAGTGGCTGGTGGGTTTGAACCGCCAGCCTTCTGGTTAGCAGTCAAGTGCCTAAGGCACTACACTACCAAAGCTCCCCTCTCTTGAGCAGGCCTCAAATCTGGTTTAAGGTCTCCCTCACTGGGGAGAGACCATGCTACACACCACCCAGAAGAGCCCCCAGGCATGTCTATGCCTATCCGAACACAATGAAATTACACTAATAGGACTATGTACCTAAGGCTCATTATAAGCTACACTCTCCTGCCTGAGGGTCGAGCGTAGACTTAGTGTGGAGGCGGCCAGTTTTTAATAGACTGAAGAGTTATTTCTACCACACTCACCTACAGTTTGTGGGGGAAATTATACAAATCATGTTTACAGATTAGGGATCTGACAAAGGTCTGAGGACATAATCTTTGAAGGCTAAGAGTGTTGCTGTATCAACACTCTTCTATTGTCACAATCATTACATATATAAATATATAATACACTCTTTCCACTTAACATTCTTTCAAATATTCAAAAGAGATTTATTAGGGTCTATTCCCAGAGCTGCCTCAGAAGACAGTCTTGGCTTTCTACTGAAAAGTCAGCCATTGAAAATTCTATGGGGCACAGTTCTGCCCTGACACACATGGGGTCACCATGACTTGGAATCAACTCAACAACTGAAAAGGAGCTTTTTTGCCTTGGTGCATCCCTCGAAGCAGGATGGTCACCAGCAGCTGTACTGGAGCCACCTACAGAAATTCACTCTTGCCACGTGTGCTCAAACTGGTACAGCCTGATCTGGAAATATAGTCTCAGTATGTGCCGTCAGTGTTTCTGAAGGATATAGGATTCATCAAGTTGGACTAAGTGATCTCACTTCTACTCAGCAAGAGAATAATGCCAGTTATTTGCACAGAAAATAAAAAATCTTCAATTATGACTTAAAAAAAAAAAACTGGAAAGGAAAAGTAGAGAGTAAAAAGTAAGGAGGTTGGGTAGTGATCAAAGAGTTATAATCTTGAACCAGGAGTCCAAACAGGAGCTTGGGAAGGGGATAAATATGAACATGTTAATCAGGTCATTTCCAAAGGCCTTGGAAACTGGATAGGTAAAAGGTGTCAAG
>NW_006921728.1:5985176-5986869 GCF_000298275.1 Orycteropus afer afer | reverse complement strand
AAAAAAAAAAAAACACTGCCGTTGAGTTGGATCCAACTCATAGCGACCCCTCCTTGGGTTTCCAAGGCAGTATCTCTATGGAAGTAGATTGCCAAACCTTCCTTCCAAGAGTGGCTGATGGATTTGAGCTGCCAGTCTTCTGGTTAGCAGTCAAATGCCTTAGGCACTAGCCATAATAAAATATACTTAATATTTCTCTTTGTTGGACACTGAGCTTTTTTGAGCTTTACACTATTAAAATAATTTTCAAACTTCTTTATATACACAGTGTTTCACAATTTTGATTCATTTCCTCAAAAAAATTACTGTAAGTGGAATCAGTGGGTCAAAAATCATTTTTATAATAGAAAACAGCAAATGCTGGAAAGAATGTGGGGAGAATGGAACCCTTATCCACTTCTGGTGGGAATGTACAATGGTATGACTATGGAAAACAGTATGGCACTTCCTCAAAACACTAGAGAAAAACTATACCCTGGAGATGTAATAAAAGAGACACAAACAGATATGTGCACACCTATGTTCCTTGCAGCACCACGTACAAGAGCAAAAATGATGGAAACAACCTAAGTGCACATCAGTGGGTGAACAGATAAACAAAATGTGCTATATGCATAAAATAGAATCCTATGTAGCCATAAAGAATGACGAGTTCTGGAAACAACAGGAATAAATCTGGAGGGTATTATGCTGAGTAAAATAAGTCAATCACAAAGGGGCAAATATTATATGATCTCATTGTATAATGAGACAAGAATATACAGAGACCAATATTCATTGGTGGTTACCAAAGATGGGTAAAGTGGAAGTGGAATCATTCTCCAGATAGTAGACACTTTTTGGGGATGGGAAACATAACACCTAATGGATAAAGTGAGCACAGCTTGATCAAGGTAAATTATGCCACTAAGGTGGTCACAAGAAAAAAGAATGTTTTGGTAAATGATATGACATATAATTTTGCAATAACTACAACCAAAAAACATATGTGTGGATATATATGTATGTATATGTTCTGGTTACCTAGTGCTACTCTGACAGCAATATACCACTAAAGGGATGGCTTGAACAAACAGGAGTTTATTCTCTTGCAGTTCGGGAGGCTAGAAGTCCGAGTTCCCAGTGCCAGGCTCTAGGGGCTGGGTGAAAGGCCCTTGACCTTGGGCTTCAGCTCTGCCTCTTGCTCCCGGCGCCCTGAAGCTGGAGGCATCTCTTCACTCAGGTAGCTACTGTCTGCTGAGGCTAACAAGCCCAAGGTCAATAAACAAAATGGCACAGTCCCAATGTTACCAAACCACAGGGCAGGCCATTAATTCAAGCCCATTGAAAGTCCCAAGGTCGGCAGAGCATGGTAGGCTGCTGAACAATGACTTGGCTACATGCAGGGTTCAAGCATGCCATAAGCTAGAGACAAGTTCCAAAGCTGTTTCTTACATACAGGAAGCAGACCACATACCCAAAGCAGCTAGGTCACTGCTCCAATAGATCCCACCAAGGACTTAATTACCAGTCTCACCATGGGGAATAACTACATTCAGCTGCCCAGCCACTCAACCAGGCCCAGCCAAGTTGACACACAAACTTAACCACCACAGTATGAATGCATAAATGTGGGCTGTTGTTGTTAGGTGCTGCCACGTCATCTCCAACTCACAGGGATCCTATGTACAGCAGAACGAAACACTGCCCAGTC
>NW_006921728.1:5961222-5978186 GCF_000298275.1 Orycteropus afer afer | reverse complement strand
CTAAGACACTTGCCTGCTAACCAGACGGCTGGCGGTTCAAACCCACCAGCCACTCCTCGGAAGGAAGGTTGGGCAATCCTACTTCCGTAGTGATGCTGCCTCGGAAACCCAAGGAGGGGTCGCTATGAGTCGGGTTTGACTCGACGGCACATAACAACAACAACAACATACACATATATGTGTATAGGTATGTATAGGTATATGTATTTGGGTATATATGTATGTATATATATATATACATGTTTGTGTGTGTATGCACATATATTACATGTCTAATAAAACACATAAGGGGAACAATTATGGATACTGCTCAGATCAAACACCTCACAGGACTGGTTTTTTGCATAGTTTTGTACAGCAACTCAGTCAATTGGCGTAACATAGTTCATAAACCTTATGTTACACATCCCAGTTTAGTGAGTGTGTGGGATCTTAAAAAAGCATGAGTGAGCAGCCAGGTAAGATACTACTATGGTCCCTACTGTTCAGAGCAAAAAGGAAAGACAAAAATCCAAGATTCAAAGAAGAAACTCGTCTACAGGACAGTCTACACAAACCACAGCCTCAGCTACTCTAAGACCAGAAGAACAAGATGGTCCCCGGCTACCATTGCTGATCATTCTGATCAGGGCCATGATAGCTGAATCCTGATAGAAACGTAGAAAAATAAGGAATGGAACTCAAATTCTTAAAAAGTCCAGACTTACTAGACCATTTGAGACTAGCAAACATGCCAAGACTATTGAACTGAAACTAACCCGAGGTCACCTTTTAGCTAAATAATAGATCAGCTTACAAAACAAAGAATACCACCTGTAAGTACTGTGCTCCTTTTAAATCTTCTATATGAGACCAAATCAACAATAATTACTTTTAAGTAAAGATGAAACTGTAAAGGGACAGGGAAACTAGATTACTGGAAACAGAACAACCAGAACTAAAATTATGAGAATGCTAACACATTATAAACAATATAATCAAAGTCACTGAACAATTTACGTAGAAATTGTTAAATGAGAACTTAATTTGCTGTATAAACACAATAAATATTATTTATGACTTAGGATATGTTGCCAAATGTCTCCAGAAAGAGGTGGGGTCACTGACAACTTCACCTGCAGCATGTAAGTGCCTCTGTTTTGACAAATCATTAACAACTATATGGCTATATCTTTTTAGCAGTATAATCTTGTATATATAAAATAGTTGTAACTTAAACATTGATTTTTTAAAGTATTTTGTTGTTAGTTGCCATCAAGTTCAATTCCAAGTCAAGTTTGACTTATGACAACCCCATTAGTGAAGAGTAGAACTGTTTCATGGAGTTTTCAAGGCCATGACTTTCAGAAGCAGACTGCCAGGCCTGTCTTCTAAGGCACCTATGGGTAGGTTTGAACCATCAACCTTTTGACCAGAAGTTGAGCGCATAACTATATAGTCATAATTTTAACCTTTCAGAGAATGAGAGGCAATGGGATACTTCTTGTTGTTGTTGTTGTTGTTATGTGCTGTCGAGTCGGACCCAATTCATAGCGACCCCTCCTTGGGTTTCCAAGGTGGTATCACTACGGAAGTAGATTGCCCAACCTTCCTTCTGAGGAGTGGCTGGTGGGTTTGAACTGCCAGCCTTCTGGTTAGCAGTCAAGTGCCTCAGGCACTATGCCACCAGAGCTCCTATGGGATACTTTGTTGTTGTTGTTGTTGTTATGTGCCATCGAGTCGGACCCGACTCATACTTACACATAATTTATTCAGGGTTCTAACAATCACTTCTGAATGCCTAGTGGCAGTCTCAGGATACAAATGCCACTCTTAGCAGTGATATTGTGACACCAGCATCATTCAAAAGAAGGGTCAGGCTGGGGCTGGGCTTCATAACCCGGTCCAGAGATTCACCCACCCAACTCTGATTTCCAACCATCTCCGATGCTTAAAGTGGAAGAAACTGCTCCCATTCAGGATGAAACCTTTACCTGTCAACTCAGAAATTTGACATATAGGCTTTCATTTTAAGGAAACAATCAAAGATGAGCATAAAGATTTTTTTTCCACAAGTACATACAAAACAGCATTATCTATAAACTTTCATTGGAAACTACCTAAGCTTTAATGGTTCATTCATTCATGCATTCATTATTCATTTAAAAATTTATTAAGCATTACTCATTGAGGAAAGAAACATTGGAGAAAATAGCCCTTTCTTCAGAGAACTTGGTATACGGAGCAATGGTTACATGGATTATGTGCATTCGTAGAATAGATTACCATGCTGTCATTAAAGATGATGTGCTCCAAGAATTTTTAACGATTTGGAAAAGTATTCAAGATATCATATTTTAGTATGCATGTTGTTGTTGTTGTTGTTATGTGCCGTCGAGTCAGACCTGACTCATAGCGACCCCTCCTTGGGTTTCTGAGGCTGTATCACTACGAAGTAGATTCTGGTAAAGCAAAATGTGAAGACTGGTTTCCTCTGGGCAGTGAAAACAAGTGGTTTGTCTTTCTTCTATGTGCTTTCTGCAGTCTCCATTTATACATGTGGCTCGCTCTGTGAGGAGAACAGATGCTGTGTTACAAGGGAAGAACCCTTGCTTCTTGGTCTTTGCCTCACTGAGTCTAGCTTTGTCACTGACACTCTCTCCCAACAATGTCACCCTGATTATACACACACAGTTTAAGTTCACAGATAAAAGGACCTGCAGTGCAGAGATGTTTTAAGGTACAAGATATATAGATACACAGATTCCAGCAACAAAAACAGTCCACATTACTCAGCTTTAACATAGGGAATACATTCCACCACCACGAGTGAAGGCAGCACAGGTGTCATACCTCCAGCAAGCCCCTCTAGGCACTTTCTAAGGTCACCTGTTTATCAAAACAATGGGACATGGTTCCGTTCATCTACCCTATTTCCATCCTCTTGGGCCCAGTCAATCTAATAACTGTCCAGGTCCACCTCCATCCTCATCTGTCTCTAAGGTGATATCAGGATCCACCTCTCCAGGTAAAAGTTAGGGAAGAATGTTGATCGAACAGTTCTAAAGTTCAAAAATGAGAAAGCTGGCCTTGAAGATAGAGGGCAACTGGTAATTATCTTATATGAAGAAGAAGCTGGAAGGCGCTTTACTGAAGCTTTACAGAAAGGATTTCTGCAAAGAGACAGCTGTGATGATAAGACCACTTTTTCTCATTTCCAACTCTAAATTTTATGATAATCCATTCATTCAACAAATACTGTGCACCCACTATGTGCCAGATATTGTTCTAGGCTCTGGGGCTATGTTGTTGTCAGGTGCCACTGAGTCGGCAACCCTAAGTACAACAGAATGAAACACTCACTGCCCAGTCCTGTGCCAGCCTCACGGTCCTTGCTATACGTGAGTCTATTGTTGCAGCCACTGTGTCAATCCATCTCATTGAGGGCCTTCCCCTATTTTGTTGACCCTCCACTTTGCCAAGCATGATATCCTTTTCCAGGGAATGGTGCCTTCTGACAACATGACCAAAGAAGGTCAGACAAAGTCTACCATTCTCGCTTGAAAGGACCATTCCAGCTGCACTTCTTCCAGGACAGATTTGTTCCTTCTTTTAGCAGTCCACAGTATTTTCAGCATTCTTCACCAACACCACAACTCAAAAGCATCAACTCCTCTTTGGTTTTCCTTGTTCACTGTCCAGATCTCACATGCATACGAGGCATTTGAAAAAACCACGGACTGGGTTAGGCGCACCTTAGTCTTCAGAGACGCCTTTGCTCCTCAGCACTTGAAAGAGATCTTTTTGCAGCAGATTTGCCCAGTGCAACATGTCATCTGATTTCTTCACTGCTCCTGCCATTGGTGTTGACTGTGGAACCAAGTAATATGAAATCTTTAATAACTTGCATCTTTTCTCCATTTATTGTGTTGCTGCTTATGGCTCTGGGGAGCTCTGGTGGTGTAGTACCTAAGGCATTTGACCGCTAACCAGAAGGCTGGCAGTTCACACCCACCAGCCACTCCTCAGGAGGAAGACTGGACAATCTACTTCCGTAACGATACCACCTTGGAAACCCAAGGAGGAGTTGCTATGAGTCGAATCTGACTCGATGGTAGCAGTGAGTTTTTTGGTGTGCTTATTGGCCCAGTTGTGAGAATTTTTATTTCCTTTATGTTGAGATGTAATCCATACTGCAGACTGTCATCTTTAATCTTCATCTGTAAGTGCCTCAAGTCATCTTCACTTTCAGCAAGCAAAGTTCTGTCATCTGTGCATCACAGGTTGTTAATGAGTCTTCCTCCAATCTTGATGCTACACTCTTCTTCATATAGTCCAGCTTCTCAGATTATTTGTTCAGCATACAGATTGAGTAAGTATGGTGAAAGGATACAACTCTGATGCACTCCCTTCCTAATTTTAAACCATGCAGTAGCCCCTAGTTCTGTTTGAACAACAGCCTGCTAGTCTATGTACAGGTTCCTGATGAGCACAATCAAGTGTTCTAGAATTCCCATTCTTCTCAACATTATCTATAATGTCATGATCCACACAATCGAATGCTTTCGCATAATCAATAAAAGACAAATAAACATCTTTCTGGTATTCTTTGCTTTCAGCCAAGATCCATCTGACATCAGCAATGATATCCCTCATTCCACATCCTCTTCTGAATCCAGCTTGCATTTCTGGAACTTCTCTGCCAATATACTGCTGCAACCATTTTTTAATTATCTTCAAATTAACTTACTTGCATGTGATAGTAATGATATTGTTCAATAATTTCCATATTCTGTAGGATCACCTTTCTTTGGAATGGGTACAAATATGGCTGTCTTCCAGTCAGTTGGCCAGGTAGCTATCTTGCAAATTTCTTGTCATAGACAAGTGAATGCACCCAGTGCGGTATCCATTTGTTGAAACATCTCAATGGGTATTCCGTCAATTCCTGGAGACTTGTTCTTCCCCAATTCCTTCAGTGCAGCTTTGACTTGTTACTTCAATACCATTGGTTCTTGATCATATGCCATCTCCTGAAATGGATGAACATCAACCAATTCTTTTTGGTACAGTGACCCTGTGTATTCCTTCCACCTTCTTTTGATATTTCCTCCATCATTCAATATTTTGCCCACAAAATCTTTCAATATTGAAACTCAAGGCTTGAATTTTTCCTTCAGTTCTTTCAGCTTGAGAAATGCCAAGCATGTTCTTCCATTTTGGTTTTCTAACTCCAGGTTTTTGCATATTTCATGACAGTAATTGCCTTTGTCTTCTCCAGCAGCTCTTTGAAATCTTCTGTTAAGCTCTTTTATCTTGTCATTTCTTCCATTTGCTTTAGCTACTCTCTATTCAAGGGCAAGTTTCAGAGTCTCTTCTAACATCCATTTTGGTCTTTTCTTTTCTTCCTGTCTTTTTAATGACCTTTTGCTTTCTTCATGGATGATATTCTTGATGTCATCCCACAATTCCTCTGGTTTTCAGTCATTAGTGTTCAATGAATCAAATCTATTCTTTAGATGGTCTCTAAATTCAGGAAGGATATAATCAAGGTCATATTTTGGTTCTTGTGGACTTGTTTTAATTGTCTTCAGCTTCAACTTGAACTTGCATATGAGCAGTTGATGGTCTGTTCCACAGTCAGCTCCTGGCCTTATTTTGGCTGAAGATATTGAGCTTCTCCATTGCCTCTTGCCACAGTGGTAGTCAGTCTGATTACTGTGTACTCCATCTGGTGAAGTCCACATGTATAGCCACTGTTTATGTTGTTGAAAAAAAGGTATTTGCAATGAATAAGTCATTGGTCTTGCAAAATTCTATCATGCAATCTCCAGCTTTATTTCTATCACCAAGGCCATATTTTCCAACTACCAGTGATTCTTCATTGCCAACCTTTGCATTCCAGTCACTAGTGATAATCAATACATCTTGATTGCATGTTTGGTCAATTTCAGACTGCAGAAGTTGGTAAAAATCTTCAATTTCCTCATCTTTGGCTTTGGTGGTTGGTGCATAAATTTGAGTAATAGTAGTATTAACTGGACTTCCTTGTAGGCATATGGATAGTATCCTATCACTGACAGCATTGTCTTTCAGAATCGATCTTGAAACATTCTTTGTGACAATGAATGCCACACCATTCCTTTTCAATTTGTCACTCCTGGCATAGTAGATCATATGGTTGTCTGATTCAAAATGGCCAAAACCAGTCCATTTCAGCTCCCTAATGCCTAGCATATTGATCTTTATGTGTTCCATTTCATTTTTGACAACTTCCAATTTTCCTACATTCATACTTTGGACAGTCCATGTTCCAATTATTAATGGATGTCTGCAGCTGTTTCTTCCCATTTTGAGTCATGCTACATCAGCAAATAGAGGTCCCAAAAGTTTTACTCCATCCACATCATTAAGGTCAGCTCTACTCTGAGGAGGCAGATCTTCTCCAGTCATATTTTGAGTGCATTCTGACCTAAAGGGCTCATCTTCTGGCACTGTGCCAGACAATATTACAGGACTATTCATAAAATTTTTCAGTAATATATCAGACAGTGTTTCACTACTATTCATACGGTTTTCACTGGCCATTTCTTTAAGAAGTGGATGGCCCCTTCCTTCTTCTAAGTCTGTCTTAGTCTGCAAGCTGCATTGAAACCTGTCCACCATGGGTGATCCTGCTGGTATTTGAAATACCAGTGGCATAGCCTCAAGCCTCACAGCAACACACAAGCCATAGCAGTATGACAAACTGACAGACATGTGGTAAACAAAACAAACAAAAACACCCTGCCCTCATGGAGCTGTAGGCTGGCCATTCAAGGTCTTTGTAGCTCCCTGTGAATGACAAGGGGGCCAAGGGAGGCTTCGAGCAAAGGAGTGACAGGACTACTCCTCAGTTTTAAAATCCTACTTTCCTCTTTAGCTAATCACACAGTCCTGTTTACTAGGCTGTTCTTCATATTAAAATCCACTGGTCCTCTCTAACCATTTTTTTGTCTTTTCCCCTAGTAATGGTTATGTTCCAAGATAAGTAGAGAATATCTATCCCACTAAATCTCAAACCTTACTATAAAACTACAGTGATTAAGAGACTGTGTTATGTGGAGGTGATACAGGTCAGAAGTAGCACCAAAGACCAGGCTGCCAGCACTACACACTTCCTACTATGGGCTGTATTCCCTCAGCCCACTGCTTCCCTAGGGCTTCAGTGTCCCTGCCTATGAGATGCAGCAGCATGTGTAATGAAGTAAGAGGACCACAACAACAATGCAAAAAGAAGTCTCTTCCTGATTGTTCATAATCAGGAAGTACTCTTGACAATATTTAATTTTGCTTTCATTTCAAATTTTCATTT
The DNA here is from genome assembly GCF_000298275.1 of Orycteropus afer afer. NCBI lineage: Eukaryota > Metazoa > Chordata > Mammalia > Tubulidentata > Orycteropodidae > Orycteropus > Orycteropus afer. The sequence goes on along the minus strand of NW_006921728.1, from coordinate 5,970,853 downwards.
AATGAAACAACAGAAAATACAAATGGAAAAGTATTGTTCAAACCAGTTGTCTCAACCTCAGTGTCACCATACACAGAGAGTGTGGCATGTTCCCATCAACTCTGGATGAATAATTACAACTATGGGAGAGTTGGGAAGGATGACTTCAAATCACAGATAAAAGAAAACTGGTGCTAAAGTGGTACAGAATGTAATTATTAGAAATACCTTTAGTCAAAACTGTGGCCAGTATTACGTAGCTACAATAAATAGCTGCAGCATTGTGTGTGACCCTGGTTTTTGCCAGAAGGTCCTTCCTAATTCTCTTTTCCAAAAACCTGCAGCTCAGGGTCTCCAACCTGGTTGATACATATCAGCATCTACCCTCTCACTAGTGTTACTCCATCAATTCATTTGTTTAAACCCCAAACCCCTTTTTCAATCAGATACACACCAGTCAGAAGGTACTTTAGTTATCCTCTAAGTACTTCAAAGAAATCTTGGTCTTTGCACTCATATTAAGACTCAGGCACATCATTGTCATAAAAACCAGTGGACATTGTGCCAAAGTATCTTTATCAATAGCTAAGAACCTGCTTTCTAGGCTTTCTTCTTTTGAAGAATGCTAAAAATGTTCAATGAGGTGCTCAAGTAACTGTTAAGTTTCCCTCATGCCAAACCTAGGAGTAGTACTTTTCTATACTGAACTGTAAGTTGTTTACCATTTCTTCTTTTTTCAACTTGTTCGATAATTTGAAGACTCTTTTTCCAACATTTTCCCATGGAGTCCTGCATTTTAACTCCTAGGTTACAAATATAACTGGTGAAGAGGAGGTGTATTCCCACCTAATAAATAGATACAATGTAGATCCCATTTGTTACTATGTGGCTCTAAAAACAGACAAGCTTATGGTATATGGATATTTTGCCACCAGAGCTCCCTATTTTTGCACATTCACAGTAATTTACTTTTTTTTAATGAGCTATCTTCTTGTCTTCAATAGTTAATCCATAAACAGGTTAATCTACTCATACAAAATCAAATGTTGACTGTAAAAGGAACATCCACTTATATTTTCATATGAATTACACTTATAAATTTGTACACTTATAAATCTACCTATACTTTCATAATAAAGAAAATTACTTATATTTTCATAATAATGAAAATATCATTCATTCCATTCCACGATGCCCTCTTCAAGAGCACCAAAGGTGGAGGCAGAGCTGGTTCACTAGGAATTAGGCAAGACCCGTGATGTCACAGGCTGCAGTGGCCATTGGGAAGCTGAGTGCCTTTATCATTGATTATTGCCTTAGAAACATCTCAGTTTACTGATAAAAACCTAGGTGCATATACTAAAGCTATACATCTAACATCTTAGCATTTCCCAATGTTGGTAGTTCAGTGGTCAAACACCTCACCTTCCATTTGGAAGACCCGAGTTTGATTTCCAGTCCATGCCCCTTAGGCATAGCCGTCACCCACCTGTCAGTGAAAGCGTGTGTGTCATTAGAAGGCTGAACAGGTGTCAGTGGAGCTTCCAGACCAAGATGGACTAAGAAGAAAGGCCTGATGATCTACTTGCAAAAATCAGCCAATGGAAGCATTGTGGATCACAACAGCCCAATATGCAACCAATCATGGGAAAGGTGCAGGACTCAGTAGAGTTTTGTTGCACTGTACATGAGACTGTCATGAGTTGGGGACCACTCAACAGCAGCTAACAACAAATATTTCCCTTACAAAACTAACAGCTTATGTAACCAGTAATTACTGACTTCATCATCAGAATTGACTGAGTCTAGAAAGCGACTCTTAACCTAAGACTGATGTCCTAGACTCCTTCTTCTAAGAGCCTAAGAAGAACATGTTCATAGGGTGGAAATAGAAGTATCCGTAGAGTCACAAAAAAACAAAACCCTGATTGATGGCTGGCTGCCTCAGCAGTAGCAAACATGCTCAGGGCACATGGTGACATTTAGTAATAAGAGTGCTGATCACAAAGAGAATATCAGAACTTGGAACCTAATTTTTTAAAGCTCTTTTAATAAAAATTGCAACACATGCAAATGTATAGAGAGTTATATAATAAACCCCCCAGACCTATAAACCAGCTTGAACCCATGGCCGATCATGTTCCATCCATATACCCACTTACTTACTCACTCCTCACCTTGGACTATTTTAAAGTAATTTCCAGACATCACATAACTTCATCTATAAATATTTCATCTTTGAAAGATACAGACTCTTATTTGAACATAGCCACAAAACTATTATCACACTTTAAAAATAGTAATTTTTATACTAGTCACTGTTCAAGTTTGCCCAATTATCTCAAATATTTATTTGCAAAGCACTTGTCTGAAACAGTATTCAAGCCACACATCGCAATTGGTTGAAATGCCTCTTAAATTTCTCTTAAGGTTTCCTTTCATCTTTTTTTTTCTTCTTTGCAGTTCATTGTTGAAAAAGCTGTAATTTTCCACAATTTAGACTTTGCTGATTGCATCCCTGTGGTGAGGTTAACATTCATTGTAACTGATTTTTGCCATCTTTCTTACTTAGTTCAGAACAAGGGCCAGAAACAGTTTGCAATGAAAGAGCTGAAAACAGTCTGGTGGTCTCCGTCAAGGAACAGAATGTGACAAACCCAAGATGTGATCACTGATGATGACCCACAGAAGTGGAACCAGCTATGCTGATGAGAAAGCCAGTTGTAAGAAGTCAGGGGCATTCCAAGCCGGCCACAGGCAACAGAAGCATCCCTGTGAGATGAAGTGAGGAGATGAAGTGTCCATCAAAGGACAGAAAATTCCCAAGCGTTCAAGATATTACAAAGAAATAAACTATGGAGATGAACGAGGGCCAGAAATGTGTAGAGATGAGAGTTTAACAGTGGTTACCAGGGACAGGAAGGAAGAAGAAAGGGGACAATGTCTGTTCAGCTAGCACTGCATTTCTGTTTAAGGGGATAAAAAAATATGGCAATGGATGTTGGTGATGGCTGCACAACATGACTGATGTAATTGGTTTCCTTGTACATGCGAAAAATGTTGAACTGACAAATGTTGTATTACCTTTATTTTTACAACAATAAAAAAAAAAAAAAAAAGAATGAGGGCCAGGGGAGAGGTGTTCCTGAGTTGGACTCAGCACGTTAATCAGTTTTAAATCTGCCACCATAAGAATTAGCATTTCAGAGTCCAGAGGGGAAGGGTGAAGGCAGTCCTGTTGTTTTCCAGAGGAACACAGGTTGGACCCCGAGGACAAAAGGACAGACTTACAGAGCGTCAGCACTGGAAGGAACTTAGCAGAGCACAGCCATTTAAATCCCAGCTCTGTGGCAAGCAACGCAGTCACCCCCCTGCCCCCACTGCACAGAGAGCATCTGCTCTGCTGGTTTTCTAATAATGGGACACAGTTGGCTACAGGCTTTGGAATAAAAAAAAGGCTTGGCCTTAAATTGCAGCTTCTTCACTTATAAGCAGTGGGGCCACAGACAACCTGCTTACCCTCCCTGTGCCTCAGTTTCCTCATCTGTAAACAAGGGATCCCACTGGCGGCCTGCTAGAGGTGTGGCGAGGAAAAATGAGGTTATATGTGCAAGCCTACAGTGCAGTGCCCAGCACAAGCTCAATGCATATTAGCCTCTTGCCCCCAAAGATTTCTACCAGCCCATTCCAACCTGGATCCTTACAGAGAGCCACCACAGAACCTGCTAGATGTCTGGCTGGGTTACTGATACAATCTGTGCCCATGCATGAAGCAAAGCCAACTGACCCATACAGAGTTCAATCCCATGATCCTGATCTCAACAGTGCAGCTCCAACCAACTGAGCTAATTATGGTAGAGTCAGATTCAACTCTGCATGCACAGTCAACAGCTCTTAGCTGTTCATACAACATTCTTAAACAGTGCTGTCCTAACATCAGGGCAGATGACCCAGTAAGGAGGGTAAGTACAGATTTATTTGTGCTTACTTAATAATCTGTAGTGAACTGAAACTGTTGATGAAACATGGGCTTTATCACATCTTTCATGTGGTGAAAAACGTGTGAAACTGTTCACTACAGATTATTAAGTAAGCACAAGTTAACCCACACTTACCTTGCTTACTGGGTACTCTGCCCCCATCAGGGATGGTAAATTTGAAAAGAGGCTTTGATTCTATAGGAAGATGCTGTGGGGCTGATAGAGAGATAGATGTCAGGCATTCTTAGAAGCACAATCTTTGATGTGGTGAAACAATGTGAAATCGTGCACTACAGATTAGTAAGTAAGAACAAGTAAGCCCGTCCTTACCTTGCTTATTGGATAATCCAACACTGCCTAAGATGCTATGACACAACACACTTGCCAACTTTACTAATGATCTCATCTTTTAAAAATCTTAATGTAATGTAACAAACAGATGTGTCCCTTAAGAGGATTAAGGTGGAAATTCATTAGTGCAGTAATACCAGTGGATTTATGTTCTAAACAAACACCTGTCAATCAACTTAATGCACACTCCATCTTAGCTCTGCTCAGCTTCAGGAGACACTGGGCAGCTGGGTCTTCACCCTCAAGGAAGTTATCTGCGAACATGGGAAGACAGTGAGAGCTGAGAGGCCTGAGAGTACGCATTTCTAATGAGAGCAGTGATGATGATGCTGGTGGTCTAGGCCCACACCTTGAGTAGCAAGATTCTAATCCTCACTGCATCTGGCTATTTTACAGGTGGGATAGTTGAGGCAGTGAACCAAACCAAACCAAACCCACTGCCATAAGAGTTGGTTTCAATTCATAAGCAGCCCTATAGGTAACTGCAAAGGTGGTAAGAAAGGAATGAATATAACATGCTCATGGCTAAAAAGGGGCTGAGCCTGACCCAATAATAAGATACATGCTGCAACATGGACAGGATGAGCAGAAGGAGAACATTCAAGACACAAAAGTGGAGTTCATAAAATAATAATAATTTTTTAAAAAATGGAGTTGTTAAGAGCTCAGACCAGAGTCAAATGCCAAGTCTGGAACATCCCACATCTGTGACCAGGTGACTTCCTTCCTTCCTTCCACTCCTGGTCTATTGTGCTGTAACATTCAACAGTATCATACCTGGCCCATGAGGTGACTGTAGTCTTAATAAGGTCATACCTGTCTAGGACAATGTGCAGCTCAGGCAAGTGCCTCGAACATGGTAGCAATTATTACTCCACTCTGTCTAGATGATACAGTAGTGAATGGCTTGGCTGCCAACCAAAAGGTTGGCAGTCTGAACCCACCTAACAGCTCTAGAGGAGAAAGCCCTGGCAATCTGTTCCCATAAAGATTATAGCCTAGAAAACCTTATGAGGGAGTTCTATTCTGTCACATGGTGTCACTATGAGTTGGAATAAACTCGATGATGCCCAATAATTGCACAGCTCACAGTGGGAACTGAAACATTTCCTGGACTAAATTACTAAGTCATAATTGCCATTTGACATGTACGCTAGTCATTTTTCAAAAAAAGTTCTACAATTCCAATTTTGTCTATGAAAGGGAAAAGAAAGACTCCTTCAATCTTTAAATACATTTCACATCAATTAATCTGAATATTTTTAAAACTTCTGTGAGTCTAGTAACTCTGCTGCACAGTTTTTACTAACTCAGATGTCCTTTAATGACAAATTTTCTTGTAAAACATTAAACCAGAAACAAACACCCAGTTGAGCAGGATTTGAAAACAAAAACAAAGGGCTTACATAGTGCAGTGAGTGCACATGATCACCAAGCTGTTTTCTTTTTGTTGTTGTTGTTTTAATTTATCTATTTAGTTTTGGCCACCGCTCATCAGTTTCTCGTACTGTGGTAGCTTGAGTGTTGCTGTGAAGCTACAGGCTACGCCACCAGTATTTTAAATACCAGCAGGGTCACCCATGCTGGACAGATTTCAGAAGAGTTTCCAGACAAAAACAGACCAAGAAGAAGGGTGGAGTCAGAGTGGCAACTGAAAATCTTAAAAATCACAATGAAACACTCTCTCATATAGTGCCAGACAAAAAGCCCCTCAGGTTGGACAGCACTCAAAATATGACTAGGGAAGAGCTACCTCCTCAAAGTAGAAATGACCATAATGACATAGATGGAGAAAAACTTTCAGGACCTCCATTTGCTGATAGAGCACAACTTAAAACAGGAGGAAACAGCTGCAAATCTGAATATGGAATGTACAAAGGATGAATCTAGGAAAATTGGAAGCTGTTAAAAATGAAATGGAATGGATAAAGATTGATATCCTAGGCATTTGTTGTTGTTGTTGTTATGTGCCATCAAGTCGGACCTGACTCATAGCGACCCTAGGCATTAGTGAGCTGAAATGGACTGGTATTGGCCATTTTGAATCAGACAGTCATATGATCTATGGCAGGAATAACAAATTGAAAAAGAATGGCATTGCATTGACCATCCAAAAGAACATTTCAAGATCTATCCTGAGGTACAATGCTGTTAGTGATAAGAAAATACACATATGCCTGCAAGGAGGACCAGTTAAAACTACAATTCAAATTTATGTATCAACCGCTAAAGCCAAAGATGAAGAAATTGAAAATTTTTACCAACCTCTGCAGTCTGAAATTGACCAACTATGCAATCTAGATGTATTGATGACTGCTGGTGACTGGAATGCAAAAGTTGGAAACAAGAATCATCAGTAGTTAGGAAATATAGCCTCAGTGATAGAAATGACACTGGAGATCATGTGATAGAATTTTGCAAGACCAATGACTTATTCATTGCAAATACTTTTTTCAACAACATAAATGGCAGCTATACACATAGACTTTACCAGATGGAATACACAGGAATCAGATCAACTACATCTGTAGAATAACGCAATGGAGAAGTTCAGTATCATCAGTCAAAACAAGGCCAGGAGCTGACTATGGAACAGACCATCCATTGCTCATATGCAAGTTCAAGTTGAAGCTGAAGAAAATTAAAGCAAGTCCACAAGGGCCAAAATATGACCTTGATTATGTTCCACCTGAATTCAGAGACGATCTGTAGAACAGATTATTTAATGCACTACATACCAATGACCTAAGACGAGATGAGTTGTGGGATGACATCAAAAACATCATACATGAAGAAAGCAAAATGTCATTAAGGAGACAGGAAAGTCAAGACCAAAATGGATGTCAGAAGACACTCTCAAATTTGCTCTTGAATGAGGAGTAGCTAAAGCAAATGGAAGAAAAGAGCTGAACAGAAGATTTCAAAGGGCAGCTCAAGAAGACAAAGTATTAAAATGAAATGTGCAAAGATTTGGAGTTAGAAAACTTGGGAGGCTATAATCCCACTCTTTGAGATCCAGGAGACTGTGGCCCCACCCTTTGAAACAAAGAAAGCCCTGCATCCTTTATTCCTTCCAATAGTTCTGCTGATCCCCGAGCTACTCCAGGGATGGTCCTTTTTTCTTTTATTGAAGGACTATAGATGTAGGTCTTTTAGCCTGTTTCCTGTCTACAAAATTCCAAGAAGTAGACAGCATTCTTTCCTTTCATTCTTTCTCTGTCACCTTCAGTCTAAGCTGATGGATTTTCTACTGTGGTAGTCAGTTAGATCCATCAGTCACAGGCTTACTTTCTTTAACAAAAAGATTGCATAGCCATATCTTTGGTGAACATTCTAGGACATATGTCTTTAGTTTGTACAACAGAATTTTTCAAATCTTTACATTTTGCTTTCATTTTGCACAGTTCATTTTTAAGTCCATCTCTTCCCTCTCACATTTTACTATCATCAGCAAGGAAAAACCATGTGGCCACTTTAAGATCTGCTTTGCAATTCTCCTCAGCCAGACAGCCAAATTCATCACTTACAAATTCTACCTTCCACCAAACATTTGAACATAATTCAGACAAGTTCTTTGCCACTGCATAAAAAAACATCATTTCTTGTCCAATCACATGTTCAACATTTTCTTTTAAAGCCTAACCAGAAGCATATTTAACATCCACATTTATAGCAACATTCTGTTGCTGATGCCATATGCATTCTCTAAGACAACACAGACTTTTTCTATAGCTCTCTTCACTTCCTTCTGAGCCCACACCAGCATCGCTTTTGATGTCCATAATTCTAACAACAGTCTCTTCAAGGCAATCTAGGCTTGTACTATTGGCTACCTTAAAACTCTTCTAGCCTCTCCCCATTACCCAATTTCAAAACCACTTCCACATTTCAGGTATTTTTTAGAGCAGCAACCCTACTCCTGGGTACCAAATTCTTAGTTATCTAGTGCTGCTATAGTAGAAATATCAGAAGTGGATGATTTTAACAAACCGAAATTTATCTTCTCAGTTTAGGAGGCTAGAAGCCTGAATTCAAGGTGCTGGTTCTATGGCAAGGCTTCCTCCCTCTGTTGGCTCTGGAGGAAGGCGCTTGTCTCTTCTGAGCTTCTGCTCCTAGGCAATCTTCATGTGGCTTGATATCTCTCTTTCCTCAATGCTTTTCAGCAGGCTTGTTTAATACCTTTTATACCTCAAAAGAGATGGACTCAAGATATGTTGCTGTTGTTGTTATTTCTTGTGGAGTTGGATCCGACTCATAGCGACCCCTCCTTGGGTTTCCGAACTGGTATCACTATGGAAGTAGATTGCCCCATCTTCCTTCCGAGGAGTGGCTGGTGGGTTTGAACTGCCAGCCTTCTGGTTAGCAGTCAAATGCCTTAGGCACTACACCACCAGAGCTCCTGAAACTAGATATAAACCAAAAACCAAACTCAATGCCGTCAAGTCGATTCCGACTCTTAGCAACCCCTCCTGGTTTCCGAACTGGTATCACTATGGAAGTAGATTGCCCCATCTTCCTTCCGAGGAGTGGCTGGTGGATTTGAACTGCCAGCCTTCTGGTTAGCAGTCAAGTGCCTTAGGCACTATGCTACCAGAGCTCCTAGGATATACCCTACAATAACCCTGTCTCATTAACATAACAAAGACAACCCATTCCCAAATAGGATTATAACCACAGACATAAAGGTTAGGATTTACAACACAAATTTGTGAGAGACACAATGAAATCCATAAAAATGAACACTGTCTAATGGAATCAGTAGATATGAACTATATTAATATATCATTAAACCAAAAAAAAAAAAAAAACACCTCAATGCCGTCAAGTCGATTCAACTCCTTGGGTTTCCAAGGTGGTATCTCTATGAAAGTAGATTGCCCAATCTTCCTTCTGAGGAGTGGCTGGTGGGTTTGAATCACCAGCCTTCTGGATAGTAGTCAAATGTCTTAGGTACTATGCCATCAGAGCTCCTAATATACCGTTAGGTTAAGAAAAGATGCACAGACTTACATTTTGACCAGGAAAGGCCGAAGAGATTTTCTACCTCAGAGGTTCCCAACACAGGAATATCCCAAGGTAACTTTAAAAATTAGAACCTTCTGAGGGTCCTTCAAAGGAGCTCTGGTGGCATAGTACCTGCAGTGTAGTAAATTACTTTGAATGGCTTTTCTACCCATAAGTCTTTGTAAACTCAGTGGTGGAATGAGCAACTGAGGAGCTCCTAAATGTAAATGTTATCCACGTGGAGTATTTCTGTTGGGCGTGGCACAATACAATGTTCTGGGAGGTTCCCACTCTCTCTCAGGTGCTTAGAGTTCTGA
>NW_006921728.1:5956733-5960847 GCF_000298275.1 Orycteropus afer afer | reverse complement strand
GAGAGGTGGTGGGTGCTTTGGGAGGAACGGTTGGTGAAAAGGCTGGAGCAAGGCAGCATGTCTGGCCTTGCAGTAATAGGCCTTGGGTTACTGCTGGTAATCCTGTCTTTCTCTTGTGGGATTAGAGGAGGTCAGAACATGTGGCCTCCTTGCCGTTTTAGCAGTACCTAAGGCATTTGACTGCTAACCAGAAGGATGGCGATTCAAACCCACCAGGCACTCCTCGGAAAGAAGACTGGGCAATCTGTTTCCATAAACATTTACCACCTTGGAAACCCAAAGGGGGGGTCGCTTTAAGCCAGAAGCTACTCGATGGCAGTGAGTGAATGAGTGAATGGTCCTTCTAGGGGCTGGTTACATGGGTGTTGTTCACTTTGTTAAATTAATCCAGTGGTACTCTGATGACATGTACATTTTTGCACATGTGTGATCTACTTCAATCAAAAGTTTACTCCCCCAGGGACAGAAAGACTGAGAGAACTACTGATAGCATTTCCACGTGTCACATTCTCTTTCTCCCCTCTTTCCACCACCCAGAATGCCTCCCAAGGAACTCCCTATCCTGTCAAGGCTGGGCTCAGTGGGGAAGCATTCCCTGTGGCCCAAGAAGCTTCATCAGTGGCAGGGGCCTGAGGCAACAGCTGGCCCACTTACCATCTCCGTTAGCTAACTCACAGCAGGGTTGGTAACTATTTTGTTCCCACCTCTGACTACAATCTTCACTAAGCCAGGAATTCTGCCTTGAGGCTCTTACTCATACATAAAACATTCACCTGCCCCCAGGCCAATAAGTGTCTGGCACAAGAAGGTAATGTGGTGAACTCCAGGAGTTAATGGAGGAAGCCCCAGGAGGCACAGCTTCTGCTCCAGCCACACAGTTGGTTCAAGGAACGGAGAAAAACACTGGAGTCTCACAGGCCTGTTTGAATCTCAGCTCCCCACTATTAGCTGAGAAATTAGGTTATTTAACTGCTGTCTGCCTAGTTTCCTCAAGAAGTTTAAATGTGTGGTGTAGTAAATTACATAGTGTGGCTTTTCTAGCCATAAGTCTTTGTAAACCCCATGGTGGAAAGTGCCATTAGCAACTGAGAAGCTGCTGATTGTTAAAGTTATCCACCTGGGGTATTTCTCTTGAGCGTGGCATCAAATAATTTTCTGGGGAAGTTTGCTCTCTCTCAGGTGTATAGGATTCTGATGTTGGGATTGATTAGTTTGGCCACTCTGCCAGACTCAAAAAGGAGCCCTCCCAGGGGCAGAAGGAGTCTGACTGCTGGCTAAGACGCGTTCCTGGGAGACTCAAGAGACATGCCTTGCTAGGAGAGAGACACCAAGAGACACGCACTGCCGGGAGAGAGACTGTCGGCTGAGAGACGGTGGGCTGAGAGAGATTGAGCGTGTTCCTGAACTTGAATTGTAACCTATTGCTTCCCTGATAAACCCCATAATCTGTGAGCTCTACGTGGCCACTGCAGAGAATCATCGAACCTAGCAGAAAGGTGGTGGGTGCTGCAGGAGGAACGGTTGGTGTCAGGGTTGGTGAAAGGGTTGGAGGGAGGCAGCTTGTCTAGCCTCTCAGGAATAGGCCTTGGGCTGCTGATGGTGGTTCTGTCATCCTCTTACGGGGTTAGAGGAGGTCAGAAGATGTGGCCTCCTTGTCCCTTTGGCAAAATGGCAAAAAAAAAAAAGTCCCTACCTCACAGAGCTGTGTTATATTAAATGAAATAGTGTGTTGAGAGCCCTGACAGAGGACACCGTACATCCCAGGTGCTCAAAAATTGTTAGCTATTTTTATCACAGAGGAGTCATCCAGTTTTGAGATTCCCTGCTAGAAATTAATCATCATTTTAAAAATATGAATGTATACCTAGGCACACGTTGTTAGATGTCATTGAGTCACTTCCAACTCACAGCAACCCCATGTGTCAGAGTAGAAGTGCCCCATAAGGTTTTCTTGGCTGTACTCTTTCTGGGAGCAGATCACTCCTACGAGTCACTGGGTGGGTTCAAAACTGCCAAGCTTTCAGCTAGCAGCCAAGCACTTAACCACTGCACCACCAGGTGTCCTACACCTAGGCACATAAGCGCCTTGAATTCACTTTACAAAAGTTTCATTAACAGGATCAGCCACTCATTCATCTCTAGATGTGAAAAACCAATGTTAATTATCCAAGTATTGCTAAGGGTCTAAAAGAGAAAAGACTCAGGGACTGAGGGTGGCTGGTCACCAGAGCTAGGGTCAAAAGTCTCTGTGGGACATATTCTGGTTCTGTTTATGCCACAGGGGACATCTCAGAAAATTCCGTGGGCCATTGCAACTGCTGTGCTGTGGCTTCTAGTTGGGAGGTAGGAACAAGGCAGTGCTGGAGCATCAGGCCTTCCTCCCAGTGGACCAGAGACACTCCATAAAGACCACTGGGCTATTCTGTGGAAACATAAACTCTACTTTAGCTCCCAGCTTGAAAGGTCAAGTCATGTCTGTAGGGTTTGAAATCCAAGGAAACCACTTCAAAGTCACAGGCCACAATTATGAGTCTTCTGTGGTTTCAACAAAAGATCACTGTCATCAGAGACCACAATGAATGGAATGATGTGGAAGAAGCCCTTCAAAAACTTTTAAAGGGATCCACCGATTGAGAAGAATCAAATAATTTATAGAAGTGGTTCTGATAAGCTGAATTCATAATACATCATTCTGTCCCTCCATGCCCAATCTACATATGCTTTTACCACCAAAGAGGTTTCCATGTTTAGTCTCCACCCTGCACCAACACAAAGACAATGGGATGAAACTGCCCCAATTCCTCATTCCTAAGGATGGGTTACCAACTAAGTAGGGGAAGGAAAAAAAAAAAAAAAAAAGCTGTGATACACTAATAGAAAGTGAAAAACACAACTACCAAAGTCCACAACTTCCACACACAACTTCTCCCTGTACATCATTCTGTATGGTGTTCATCTCCTAAGGAACATGGACATCGTACAGAAATCTGAAGATTTTTAAAAATCAATTTTGTTCTTTTGGGCATCAAGGGTTATCTTTTCCAAATATTTGTCAATGTTGATCCTCAGAGAATAAATCACGTCAAAGCTCTGGTATGCACCCTAAGCAGAAAATGCACCAGGGAGGTAATCATTCAAGGTGCAGTCAATCTGCTTAAGTGGGAGGTAGGGTTCTCCAGGGTAACAAAATGATTAGGTTTCAATGCCCAGCTCCTTGCAACAAACACTTTGCAAGATGCCTCTCCTCCTGCAAAGGGTTAAAATAAAAGAAGAAAAAAGAAAAGACCCCAATCTCTCAATCTAGTGGACTGAGAAGCCATTCTTCCCAGGGGACTCATTTCGGGCTGCGAGGCTGAGGCTTTGTGCGCGCGCCGCCCCTCCGCGCCCCCGCCCCTCCTCCCACAGCGACCGTTCCTCCAAGGTTCCCAAGGCCACCTGCTTCTCCTTAAAAGAAAAAGGGGCTACTCCAAGGGGCATCGCACTGCGCGGCAGGCGTCCAGAGCAGCGCTCCCCTCTCCGTAGGGAGGGAAAGGAGGTGTCTCCGGGAAGCGTGCTTTGTCGCTAGGGTTGCGCGGCCGCCCGCAGTGGCCCCAGAGGCCTGAGAGGTTTTGTTCAGGGCCCGCTCGGGGGTCTTCTACGAGGGGCCCACGGGAAGCGTGTTCCTTTCACGCGCTGCTACGCACCCGCCCGGGCCCCGGCGGAGCTGGCTACCGGCATCCGAGTCCCACCCCGCCCACCCGGCCGAACTAACGGCACGGAGCCGGGGATCCTTCTCCATCCCGCCTCGAGCCAGCAGGCACCTGCTCCGTGGCGCCTGAAGCGCGAGTTTGTCTTCTCAGCCCGCCCAGAAGGTCCCGCGCTAGCGAGTGGGTGCCCGGGGCCCCTTCGCCTAACCAGGAGCGGGGGTCTGCCCTGGGCGCTCGTCTCCAGGGGCCGCGCCCTGCCTAGCACGCGCGCGGTGCCCCCACCCCCGGCGCCCACCGCAGCAGGGACTGCGGCCAGGGGGCCGCCGGCTCCTCGGGCAGTACCTTGTGCGGCGCCCGCAGCAGCCGGTGGACCCCGGCCAGCTGGGTGCCGAGCGCGAGGTCCTCCCGGAACGTGAACAGCGGCGGCC
>NW_006921728.1:5950096-5956417 GCF_000298275.1 Orycteropus afer afer | reverse complement strand
CGCTGCCGGCGCGACTGCCCTGACTGCGGGGACCCAGTGCCTGGAAGGGCAAGCCGGCTTTGCGCTACGCCGCTAGGAGCACCGGGCACGGGAGAGCAGGGCCTCCCCTACCTTAACCCAGGTGGAAACTCCCAGATGAAGGCGGCGGCGGCCAGACTTCTGCCACCGGTATTCGGAAAATCTGGGCATCTGGAAGCGAGGGAGCCAGCCTCCGGTAGCTAGCGGGGTGGTGGAAGCGACCAGGGAGGAGGGGAAGCCGGAGACCCAGGGAGCTCTTTCTCAAAAGGCAAGCCCAAAGGGCGCCAGGCATGAGACCTGGAGGTTGCGCTAGGTCCCCAGCGCCGTGTTTGGCCCTGGAGGCGCCCGGCGAGTGCTGACTGACTCTCTGCTTTGCGTCTCTTACAGAATAAGGTATCCGAAAGCCCTAACTAGAACTGTGAGACCGCAGGGGCGCTACTGGCGAGATCACGGAATTTCGGAGAGGCAGCGATGAGCCAAAGTCCCCCCACACACACACACTCATAACCGAGAGTATTGGAAGGAAGATTTGCAGCCGACTGGCCTCGGCCATGCCGGAGCCGGAGACTCGACGCTGCCTCCCACCGCCTCCACGCTGCTCACGGGCGACCCCCTTCGTTTGTTGGCTGTAAGAACTCACGGTCCTCTCCATTCCCAGGCGACACACAGTAAGTCCCGGATTCCTTGTAACTCATATAGGTCGCACCGTTAATTCACAATCGCTGTCAACACACGCATCTTTATCTTTACAGAGTAGCTCTATACCCACTTATCTCCTTTTTTATACTGTCAGTGGAAAATAAAATTTTGTCCCATTTTTAGCCGCTTCGCCTCCATCTTTAAACTTTCCCCTCCTAGGATTTTTCCCTGTCACGTTATTGTGTGCCGTAGTTTATTTTTGACTTATAGTGACTCCACGTTACAGAGTAGAACTGCCCCCCCCCCCCGGGATTTTCTAGAGCAACTCTGAAGGCAGAGCCAGTGCGTGGGTTTGAACCACCAACTGTTTTGGTTAACATCTGTTCTGGTTACCTAGTGCCACTCTGACAAGAAATGGGATGGCCTTAAAAAACGAGTTTATTCTTACAATTTGGAGGCTTTAAGTCCAAGTTCAAAGTGCCAGGCTCTAGGGGCTGGGTGAAAGCCCCTTAACCTCGGGGTCCAGCTCTGCCTCCTGCTCCCAGCCCACTGGAGCTAGAGGCTTTTCTTCACTTAGACAGCTGCTGGCTGCTGAGGCCGAGAAGCCCCACAGTTGGCAAGTAAAAAGGCATAGTCCGGATGCTACCAAACCACATAGCAGGCCATTAACTTAAATCCATTGTAAGTCCCAACATCGGCAGAGCATGGCAGGCTACTGAGCAGCGACACAACTACATGCAGGGTCCAAGCATGCCATAGGCTACAGACCATTCCCAAGGCTTCTCCCTATATACAGGAAGCAGACCACATCCCAAAGACAGCTACTCAGCTGCTTGTGGTAGATCCCACCATGGAGCTGATTGCCAGTCTCATCATGGGGAATAACTACCACCAGCTGCCCAGCCACTCAACCATGCCCAGCCAAGTTGACACACAAACATAACCACCAGAATATCTAAGTGCTTAATCATTGTGCCACCAGGGCTCCTTTTCCCTTACAAACATGCACATTTACATGTGCACTTCTACTCATTCCACCAGAACTTTGAGCTCTTCTTACTTTTGCTACTTAATTCTTTGAACGAGTTCTGTAGACCTGCCCTACCCCAGCTACACTAGCTTCTACGGCCAGAATATTAAATCTGTAAAGTCTATCCCTTTGACACTTAGGGCTCCTATCCTTCCGATCTCACTGTCCAACTGCTTCCTCACTGAGAGAACTCTCCAGTCCTTCTGGACACCGCATGTCTCATCAGCCCTTCCAACTTGGCTCCTGATCCAGCACTACCACTCTCCCCAGGCCTGTGAGTCTATGCTCACAACCCATGGTTGACGCTCAGTCAACCATTTCCCCTAGGGCTTCTCAGCACTGCTCAGTGTGGCTTCCAAGTCCCCTCATGCTGCCCAAACTTCTGCCACTCTCCTCTACCCACAGATTATTCAATAAAGAAAATAATTTCTCCAGCATAAACTCTACTTCCAGCACCCCTTCCTTTCCATTCCATCACCATTATCATCTCAGAAGATGACCAAAGCCCTGTTTTTCCTCCTACTCAAGGCTTTACCTCCATCTGGACTCTGGGTCCCACTTGCTTTGGGACTGAGCTTTGTCACAGACCCAGCCACCTTCCTCCTCCCTTGCAGCTTCCTGGCCATTCACCTCTGCAGTCACACAGGACCCTGCCCACAGAAAGTGCATGTCTTAGGCTAGAGTGTCTAGAGAAGCAAAACCAGTGAAGGTTAGAGAGACAGAGAGAGAGAGAGAGAGAGAGAGATTGATTTATCTCAAGGAAATGGCTAATGTGGTGGTAGAGGCTGGCAAGTCCCAAGTCTGTGGGTCAGACATCAGGCTGGAGATTTCTCCTGACTCACATAACTGCAGGAGTTGATGAAACCAAGATCACCCAGACAGATAGCAAGCTGATGGCTCATGGGCTATAGATGCTGACAGATCCCAAGATCAGCAGACAGTATGGCAGGCCACTGGCTAAAGTCCAAAGAACCAGAGGTCAGGTGATAATGACCACCCAGATACAGGATCTAGGTCAAGCAAAAAGCCAGAGACTTTTTCGTAAAGGCCATATATATTAGAAACAGGTCACACCCCCAAGGAAACTCTCTTTCTACTGATTGGCTGCTCATAGCAGATCTCATCATGGGAGTGATTGCATTATGTCAGATCTCATCATGGGTGATGGCTGCATCATAACTACCAAACCACTGAGAAGCATGCCCCCACCAAGCCGACATACAACCTTAACCGCACAGGCCCTATGCTGGTTTAATGCTCTGCTGTTGCCATTTGGAAATTCTTAATACTCTTTTACTAAGAGGTCCCTTGTTTACATTTTGCCCTGGACATCACAAATTATATAGCCAGTCTAGATGAGAATAAACATTTAAAGTGTTTTCCATCCTAAAAGTGCTTTCTTTATGCTTTATGAAGCCCACCTGTCACACCAGGCTTATCTGGCTTATCTCTTCTTTGCTTCCTAATCAGCTTCTGAAAGAGCCAGATTCATTTCTCAGCATCTTCACAGCCCCTTTGTGTCACACCTCACAGCATCTGATGGGCATACCCTCCCTTCTGCTTAATGCCATCCTAATTGCCTCATCCAGGGGACACCTCAACCCCACTACCTACTCTCTTGGCAGCATCTGTCACCTAGGATCACTCCTTTCCCTTCAGCCACAATAGTTCTTTCCACTCTGGATTCTCCTCATCTCTCTTTGACAACTTTTCTTAACTCCTTCTGGGTTCTGTTCACCTCTTGGCCCTCTTCACAGTTTCTCTTCCATTCCTCTGAGGAATCCAGTACTCGATCTGCATGCATATTGTGTCATACTCTATACCCACAGAGAGATCTATTCTCCTCACCTCCAGGCTGATTTCCACTGATCATTAACATCCCCACCCTGGCTACCACACTACAGTAAATGACACCCTAAACCCAACACCCAACCCAACTGTCTATCCAGAACCTCCTCTACAAGACTGCTACCTACCTAGCTACTTTACCTACTAGTCTGCTGATTCCAGTGCTCTCAGAGCCCTTGGTGCATAGAACATTGCAGTTTTAATTACTATTCTCTGTTCTCCCACTAAACTAAAAGCTCCTCTAGGGTAGGAATCATGCTGTTTTCAGCTCTGTATCCCCAATGCTTAACAAAGTACCTAGCACAGAGAAGGCACACAGTACATGCCTGATGAATGAGTGAATATCAGAGTCACCTTTGACTCTCACATCTTGCAGTTGATCACTGTGACCAGTCATGAAATCTGCCTCTGAAATATTTCTCAACTCTTTCCTCCTCTCTAGCCAGCACGCCCTATGCTAGTCTTCTGAGTCTCCCTTCTCTAGTCTTGTGCTATGAATGTGATCTTTCCCTGGCTTCCCCAGAGTCAGTGAACTTTCCAAAACATGAATTTGATGTGTTACACCTTAGAGTAGAATTTTTTTACATGCCAACCCCCTCAGAATGATTGACAAGGCTCTCTAAGACCTGTCCCAGTCCACTGCTCCAGACTCATTGCTGATCATTTCCCACTTCACACCCTGTTGCAAACCACACTAAAATTCTTCCTTTTTCTTTAATATATTGATCTGTTTTAGGTGACCTTCTCAACCTAGGTTGTCCTTCCCTCTCTAATTGGCTGGAGCTTCTGAGTGGTGCCAGTTGTTAATGTGCTTGACGGCTAATAGAAGGTTGGAGGTTAGAGCCCACTCAGAGTTGCCTTGGAAGAAACACCTGATAGTGTAGTGAAAAATCAGCCCTGAAAACCTTATGGAGCACGGTTCTACTTGCACACTCATGAGGGCATCATAAGTCAGAATCAACTCAATGGTAACTGTCTAGTTGGCCAGCTGAACCCTCTTATCCCTTAACTTTAATTTCTAAAGTTCACTTCTTCTGGAAAGCTATCTCTAACTCCATCCCAAACAAGGATTGTCTACCCCCTGTGGTCTCAAGTAATTTTATACATGCCAATTTTGTAGCACTTTTCACATTGCTTTGTAATGTATGCTTAACCTACTAAACCATAAGACTTTCAGGAGTGGAGTTTGTCTTCCTCAATTTTAATCTTAAAACTTCAAACAATGACTGGCACCTCAAATGAAACCTTTCAATTTTTTTAATTATATAGGCTATCCTTCATTCTTTTAAAGATTTTGCCCTGACAGCTCCTTTCAGACCGCTCTTAATAATAATTTTTTTTTCCTCTGATTAACAGCTAATGTTTTATTCTCAACCTATTTTTAAATGACTCATTTTTTTTGCAATGTAATATTTTAGTTTAACAGGTCAAAGAAAAATAAAAAGTTTTTTGGGGAAAAACAACAGCTCCCTATTTTACAGCCTCCACCACCACAACCCCACCTCTCAGAGGCACTCATTTCTACATAATGTAAGTACTGCTACACCTTGATCTATCAGATTTTAATCAGTATATCAATACATTGACTTTGTACCATCCTGCATAAGGATGTTCACTTCTTTATATTCCACTTCCCTTTCTCTAGTCTCCCAATATAGTTTTATCACACTTTTACTTAAATGTTCTTATTCATTGATTTTAAAATTATGCCAATTAGTATACATGATTGCATGGCATTTCTTACATAACTATTTGTTTTTCCAGGAGTTCATATTTACCTCTTTTTTTTTTTTTTTTCCATTTACTTTTATTTTTCTTGAGCAGCTGGCTAAATCTTCTCATATCCTTCAAGAATCTGAAAATGTTCTTCAGTACTGTTGAATAATCTATCAGTTCAATATTATCCCAAGACAGCCTTCCTAGAGACATCCCTCCTGGGGTTCTCCATCTTCTTGCTCCAGTTTGGAATGTGGTTCTCTCAGCTCTGTCCTCCTGGAAATTTCCTAAGCTACTTTTGTGTGTTGGAGCACCTGATTCACAGGTCAATTGTCTTTCTTGGTCTACATTTCATTTTTGGTAAGCATATATTCCCAGTAGCTTCCTGGGAAAGGGTAAGTTTTGTTTGTTTGTTTTTATAACTTTACTATGAAATAAACCTTTAAATTATTAAAGGTGAAAGTTTACAGAGCAAATTCATTTTCCATATAATAGTTCATACACATTTTGTCTCATAACATTCACTGCAATTTCCCACAGTGTAACAAGCTCTCTTCCCACTTCCTCCCCAGAGTTACCTCTTCCCTCTGTCCTTCCCTCCCATGCACTCCTGCCACCTGAGCTGTTTCCCTGTGCATATACTGCCCTTCTATTCTCCCATGATTGATCTCTCCAAGGAATGTATTTACCTGATATAATGTTCAGCCCACATACTGGTTTTTATTTGGCTGGAATAAAATATTTGTCTGGAAGCCACAGGAGTAAGTTCGATTCCAGACATGAAGGGCAGTTAGGGGCCATAGTCTCAGGGGTTTCACCAGGCTCTATTACAGAAAGGGTGAGTTTTTGAAAGCTTTTGTATCTAAAGCATCTTAATTTTATCCTCATACTTGCCTTGGTATGGTACTTTTGTTGGTAAACATGGCCAGAATATCCCTCCTATCCCTTATATTCCCACCATTTTGCAGTATGATTTTGCTAAACCTACTATCAGAAGATGTAGTTGAAAAGCAACTCAAAAGATTAGATGGGAGGACATCCAGCAAGATGGCGGACTAGGCAGAAAGACT